>NC_036872.1:23918608-24002933 GCF_002910315.2 Salvelinus sp. IW2-2015
CTTTCTGTGTCAGTTCACAAAATCAATGTGTTTTCATATGACACTGACACTTGTTATTAGTGGGAATTGATGTACCTAGAAACCAGTTTACCATTTCCTACCCAGCAGTCACTGGGAGAGAGGCTTTGCAGGGACAGACAGAGGGGCTATCAAATACAGAGCATGCACAGCATGTAAACCAATCTGTCACGTTCATTGAAAGGATCGGATCAAGGRGCAGCGTGCGTAGAGTTCCACAATCTTTAATAGTGAAACTTACAACAAAGAATACAACAAACGTGCAGTATTGCAGTGCACAAGGCAACTATACAAAAACAAGATCCCACAACACAAATTAGGKAAATGGCTACCTAAATATGATCCCCAATCAGAGACAACGATAAACAGCTGTCTCTGATTGGGAACCATATCAGGCCAACATAGACATACAAAACCCCAAGACATACAAAAACCCTAGACATACAAAAACTAGCGTACCCACCCTAGTCACACCCTGACCTAACCAAAATATATAGAAAAACAGAGATATCTAAGGTCAGGGCGTGACACAATCAGACAACTAGGATATACAGTTGAAGTCGGAAGTGTACATACACTTAGGTTGGAGTCATTAAAACTCGTTTTTCAACCACTCCACAAATTTCTTGTTAACAAACTATAGTTTTGTCAAGTCGGTTGGGACATCTACTTTGTGCATGACACAAGTAATCTTTCCAACAATTGTTCACAGACAGATTATTTCACTTATAATTCACTGTATCACAATTCCAGTGGGTCAAAACTTTACATACACTACGTTTACTGTGCCTTTAAACAGCTTGAAAAATCCAGAAAATTATGTCATGGCTTTAGAAGCTTCTGAGTCGCTAATTGACAGAATTTGAGTCAATTGGAGGTGTATCTGTGAATGTATTTCAAGGTCTACCTTCAAACTCAGTGCCTCTGCTTGACATCATGGGCAAATCAAAAGAAATCAGCCAAATTGTAGACCACAAGTCTGGTTCATCATTTGGAGCAATTTCCAAAATGCCTGAAGGTACCGTGTTCATCTGTACAAACAATAGTACGCAAGTATAAACACCATGGGACCACGCAGCCATCATACCGCTCAGGAAGGAGYCGCGTTCTGTCTCCTAGAGATAAACGTACTTTGGTGCGAAAAGTGCAAATCAATCCCAGAACTACAGCAAAGGACCTTGTGAAGATGCTGGAGGAAACAGGTAAAAAGTAATTATAACTCCACAGTAAAAGAGTCCTATATCGACTATAACCTGAAAGGCCGCTCAGCAAGGAAGAAGCCACTTGCTCCAAAAACGCCATAACAAAGCAGACTACGGTTTGCAAACTGCCATTGGAAGAAAAGGTCGTACTTTTTGGGAGAAATGTCCTCTGGTCTGATGACGCAAAAAAGAACTGTTTGGGCCATAATGACATCTTTATGTCTGGAGGAAAAAGGGGGAGACCTTGCACAGGCGAAGAACACATCGCCACCCGTGAAGCACCGGGGTGGCAGCATCATGTTTGTGGGGGGTGGCTTTGCTGGCAGGAGGGACTGCTGCACTTCCACAAATAGATAGCAATCATGAGGCCAGGAAAATTATGGTGTATATATTGAGAAAGACAATAAGTCAGGAAGTTATAAGCTTTGGTCGCAAATGGGTCTTTCCAAATGGACACATGACGCCAGCATACTTCCAAAGTTGTGGCAACATAGTTAAAAAAAACAAGTCAAGGTATTTGGAGTGGCATCCAAAGCCCTGCCTCAATCATAGTAGAAATCTGTGGGGAGAAACTGAAAAAGCGTGTGGGAGAAGGAGGCCTACAAACCTGACTCCGTTACAGACAGCACGCAGCTATCTTTTCGTCAGTACAATTTTGATAGAGGGAAACTAGTGAGTTTTTTTGCAGGAGTGTCATTTAACACAGGTAACAGTGACAGGAGTTGTATACCTCATATAAATAACCCGTAAACTAGAGCCTACTCCAACCCGGTCCAGCCTTACTTAATTTAACGCCATTCCACGACTACAGGACACCAGAGTTTACAGGCAAAACGTTTCCTGTGTTTTTAAAGTCAACTCGCGATCGCGTGATTGTTGCGACGCAGAGTTAGCACTTGGCAAATGATGACATACGGCAAAATGAAAAAAAAAAGCAAAAAGGAGAAAGAGAAAGACAACAATGTGAAATTCATTCTCAACCACACGCAAAGAGTTTTTAGTTAAATCAAAACTTTCAGACTTCACAGCTGGTTTCGTGCTTGCATCAAGCGACTCAGAGCACACGCACGCGCACGCACGCAGCACTAGCATGTTTGTAGCGCACTCACGCACGGCAGCAACGCCACGGCACGCAACGCGACGCACAGCACGCGCACGCACGGACAGCACACACACACACACACAACCCACTGAGGCCCTGATGGTAAGTCAGAGCATGTACAGTGCTTCAAGTGTTCATACGCCTTGGTTTTTTCCACTTTTGTTGTGTTACAGCCTGAATTTAAAATGGATATAATACAGTGGGGTAGAACACAAGTATTTGATAGCACTGCCGATATTGCAGACTTTTTCTAATTATCAAAGCATGTGAGGTCTGTAATTTTTATCATAGGTACACTTAACTGTGAGGACACCGAATCTAAAACAAAAGTCCAGAAAATCACCATTGGTATGATTTTAGGTAATTAATTTGCATATTATTGCAGTGACATAAGTATTGTGATACATCAGAAAAGCAGAGCTTCACATATTTGGTAGCAGAAACCTTTGGTTGCAATTACAGAGATCTTACGTTTCCTGTGTTCTTGACCAGGTTTAGCACACACTGCAGCAGGGATTTTGGCCCACTCTCCATACAGACCTTTCCAGATCCTTCAGGTTTCCGTGGCTGTCGCTGGGCAATACGGACTTTTAGCTCCCCTCCAAAGATTTTTCTATTGGGTTCAGGTCTGGAGACTGGCTAGGCCACTCCAGGACCTTGAGATGCTTCTTATACGGAGCCCCTCCTTAGTTGCCGCTGGCTGTGTGGTTTCGGGTCGTTGTCATGCTGTAAGACAGCGACAACCCCTCTTCAAATGCTCTTACTGAGGGAAGGAGGTTGTTGGCCAGATCTCGCGATACATGGCCATCCATCCCTCCCCTCAATTACGGTGCAGTCGTCCTGTCCCCTTTTGCAGAAAAGCATCCCCAAAGAAATGATGTTTCCACCGTCCATGCTTGCACGGTTGGGATGGTGTTCTTGGGGTTGTACTCATCCTTCTTTTTCCTCCAAACACTGCGAGTGGAGTTTTGACCAAAAAGCTCTATTTTTGTCTCATCAGACCACATGACCTTCTCCCATTCTCCTCTGGATCATCCAGATGGTCATTGCTAACTTCAGACGGGCTGGACATGCGCTGGCTTGGGCAGGGGGGACCTTGCGTGCGCTGCAGGATTTTAATCCATGACGGCGTAGTGTGTTACAAATGTTTTCTTTGAGACTGTGGTCCCCATCTCTCTTCAGGTTTGGACCAGGTCCTGCGCTGTAGTTCTGGGCTGATCCCTCACCGTTCTCATGATCATTGATGCCCACGAGGTGAGATCTTGCTGGAGCCCAGACGAGGGTGATTGACCGCTCATCTTGAACTTCTTCCATTTTCTAATAATTGCGCCAACAGTTGTTGCCTTCTCACCAAGTGCTTGCCTATTGTCTGTAGCCATGCCAGCTTGTGCAGGTCTACAATTTTATCCTGATGTCCTTACACAGGCTCTCTGGTCTGGCCATTGTTGGAGAGGTTGGAGTCTGTTTTGTATTGAGTGTGTGGACAGGTGTCTTTTATACAAGGTAACGAGTTCAAACAGGTGCAGTTAATACAGGTAATGAGTGGGAGAACAGGAGGGCTTCTAAAGATATATATATTATATATATATATATATTATATATATATATATATATATAATAGATATAGAGAGAGAGAGAGAGAGAGAGAGAGAGAGAGAGAGGAGAGAGGAGAGAGAGAGAGAGAGAGAGAGAGAGAGAGAGAGAGAGAGAGAGAGAGGAGGAGAGAGAGAGAGAGAGAGAGGAGAGGGTTTAGATTAAAATTAGGGAGAAAGGGGATCGCAACAGATGGAGAGCGATCAAGGGAGAAAGAGGGAGTAAATAAGTGCATTTATTTATATATTATTTATTTATCCAGACGTGTCAATAAAGAACAAATTCTTATTTACAATGATGGCAAAGAGAGAGGGAGATAGAGAAGAGAAGACCTCTGAAGTGCTATCTATCTGCCTGCTGTTGAGGTAACTCTAATGAGTGTTGGCCACATCTGCTCCTGTTCACTGAGAAAAACAAACTTTCAAATCACCCAACCTGGCAACCAATAAACATAAACAAATGTGGCAACCCCACAGTTTATGGACCAGAACACAGTTTATGGAAATGTTATGGACCATAACATGCAAGAACCAAAACACAAATAATACTAAACAGGGGGGAAATCATTTGTACTTTAAATGTATTCTTATTTATCCAGACTAGTCACATTAAAATGAAATATGTTCTTCAACAACAGAGAGAGCGAGTGAGAGATTAAACTACAAGTTTTTTTCAGGCCAACTCATACATTTAATCATATACATATACAGTGGGGCAAAAAAGTATTTAGTCAGCCACCAATTGTGCAAGTTCTTCCACTTAAAAAGATGAGAGAGGCCTGTAATTTTCATCATAGGTACACTTCAACTATGACAGACAAAATTTGAAAAAAAAGTCCAGGAAATCACATTGTAGGATTTTTTATGAATTTATTTGCTAATTATGGGAGAACTTGCACAATTGGTGGCTGACTAAATACTTTTTTGCCCCACTGTATGGACCAGAACACTATAATGTGCAAAAGCCAGGACACCAAATTACCCGAAAACCCTCTCTATACCTTTAGTTATCCAGGCTCATCTCATTTATGTAAAATAGGTTTATCAGGGACCTGGTGTGAAGAGAGATGAGAATACAGGAGAGAGTGTAGAAAGATGGTGCCACATGTCCCTATTCCTCAACCCCAATGTAGACCGTAGCCAGAGGTCTTAACATCAAACATGATGTATTAATACAGTCTTAATATTTCTGTTTGCCTCGTCTGAAAGATGAAAGGAATTATTCATCTATCGTCTTCCTTTTTAGGCTTCGCCTGTTCAAAACATCGCTCCCAAACCCTACACTAATGTTTAATTACACATGTCTATTAATTTTACATGGAAAATCTTTTGAACTGCTTCTAACCCTCCAGTAGGCCGTTCCCTGCAGACTGGATGGACGGAGTCTGATGTTGTTCTGGGAATGTTGTTGTGTTTTCCTAAAACAGTAAGAGAGAGAGAGTGAGAGAGGTGAGAGAGAGGAGAGGGAGGGAGAGAGAGGGAGACAGAGAGTGAGAGAGGTGAGAGAGGGAGAGAGAGAGTGAGAGAGGTGAGAGAGGGAGAGAGAGAGTGAGAGATCAAAGAGTGATTTAATCTGAGTGTCTTGATCCTGTCTCTTATACACATCTAGATGTGTATAAGAGACAGGAGAGAGAGAGATGAGAGAGAGGGGAGAGAGAGAGAGAGAGAGGTGAGAGAGAGAGAGAGAGGTGAGAGAGAGATGAGAGAGGTGAGAGAGAGAGGTGTGAGAGAGAGAGAGAGAGAGAGAGAGAGAGAGAGAGAGAGAGCGTGTGTATGTGTCTGACAGAAAGGACAACAGGTGTTTCATGATTTGACGTCTTGCCCCCAAAGGCGCTGGTGGGTCATGAGTCGTAGATTTAGAGTGTATTGCCTAGTGCATAGTGCATAGTGTGCAGAGTTCAGTGGGGTATGAATGAGCAGGGAGTGAGTGCACACTTTGACAAGCCCTCTGAGTCTAAGAGGAGACAGCCACTCAAAGAACTTAACTGGCTGCCCTGCGGCAAGAGTAAGAGTGAGAGAGCGAGAGCGAGTGAGAGAGCGAGAGCGAGTGAGAGAGCGAGAGCGAGTGAGAGAGCGAGAGCGAGTGAGAGAGAGCGAGTGAGAGAGCGAGAGCGAGAGAAAGTTACAAATACAGAGCAATACAGTACTCTCTCAGACCTCACACACACGCACATATGCACACGCACACAAACACACACATACACACACATTGTATGACAATAAAAACCTCTACTACAAAGGAACACACAAATGCAAAGAAAATCAGGACCAGAAACCCATTTAAAGTTCTCAGCTCCAGGCCAATCCTGTCTCATATCATAGCCTCCACCTCTCAACATCGGCCATCACCATTGGCTGCTGAGCCCAGGAGAGGGAGTATAAAGAGCTCATACACCCTTCATGTAGAAATGTGCCTCATTGCCATTGTCTGGGTTTGTAAGAGATGTACGACTTTTCTTCCATTAAGCTACGACTCTCAATGTTCTGTCCATATAACTTCCCCCCAGTGCCTCCAGGCCTATACAAGAGACCAACGCACGCACGCACGCACGCACACACACACACGCACGCACACACAGTGGGTTACTGTAAGGGTGAGACAGCACCATTAGCTAAGACTTAACAATGTTTCTTTTACAATGCCAGATGTCATCTAAGAAGACATGCTCTCTCTCCTCTCGCTCTCCCCCTCTCTCTCACTAACTCACTCCATCCGGTAGGCCATCATTGTAAATAAGAATTTGTTATTTACTGACTTGCCTAGTTAAATTAAGGTTAAATAACTTTTTTTAAATCCTCTCATCCCATCTTGCATTACATCAGTCCCAAAAGTGGAATATTTCTCACAAGCTAAGCTAGGTCTGTTATGGCACCAGACACATGGAGTCATACTAGAGGCATCCAGGCTATGGTCTTTATCTACGGCCCTGAGTTCAAACAACCAAGTTTATGTCATTGGCACAGAAAGATAATGTCTTGCTGTGGTCCTAGGGCCAACAAGGATACTCTCAAGGATATGTACTTTGGGCCTCAGCCAGTTACTGAGWAAAGACTGCAGGCAAAGGAGAGAGGGCTCTAACAAGCAGCACACACTCACAATCTCTTGCATACACACACACACACACACACTCATTACCACTCTGAGTGCAGGGTTAAATAACCAGATATAGCTGTGGTTCCATGTCTAGGCACTGAGAGAAGTGCTTGTCAGATTTATTAACTGTCAAACCGGGTGTCAGGGGGATTCTGTATCTTGGCGTAGTAAAGCATTGGCTTGGCTGTTGATTGAGTAATATCTCAGGTCAGAGTTGTAGACACAAGTGCATTTTACCTGATTGCTTTTATCTCACTGAGTCATAGCGACTCCTTCTCTGAGAGTAGATCAGTTCCTAGGGTACCACAGTGTGATTTCAACACACACTCATATACTAAACATACATACACAAGCCATTAATCAAAATAACAAAATATTCTTGGTCTCCCCCTAAATTTGCACCCATAGATTCAGACAGTAAGAAAAACAGAGAAAGAGAGAGAAATATATTCTATAGATAAGGAGTAATCAACTGACTTTAAAGAGTGGAGTGTACAACTACACAAACAGGTTAAATAAGAGTTGGGCTGACAGAGAGAGTGAAGAAAGATGGAGCCTGTTTCGGCTGTTAGCGTTCCCAGCAAGCTTGTCTGGTTAGTCTGGTTGAAAGGATAGGAAGGGAGGGAGGAGGCCAGGCGGGTTTCTCCAATCTATCATCTAGATGGATGGCCTCATTTAAATGTACCAATAGCTGAGAGGAGGAGAGTCCGGAGAGACTGTGTGTGAAATGGCACCATAGGCTGTTAGGATTGTGAAAGGATATCTACAGAGAAAAAAAGGTTGCACAAACCTGCAGTACCAAAGAGTACTGTATGAAACTGTGCATGCTGGCCGGTTTTATTGTTGCTCCACAGTTGGAACAACATTACTACAGTACAAGGTTTGTCAGGGTCACTGTGGTCTCTTGTCAAGGCTGTAATCAATAGAGTGGTGCTAAATGCCTCTCCATGAGGGTGCCTCTCCATGAGGGTGCCTCTCCATGAGGGTGCCTCTCCATGAGGGTGCCTCTCAAGGCCTCGAAATGCACCAGCCTGCCCTGCCTCACTCTAATCACACACAATGTGGGGGGGGGGGGGTCATGAGTTTCAAATGCAACCAGGTTCAGTCTGAGGTTACTTTGACAAACCAATATGCGTAATATCCTATGGAAGAGTATGTATGGGATATGAGCCTATGTTATAACTGCATACTGCAGCATTACTAAGAGTCTGTATGAGTGAGTTTGTATTGTATCCTGATTCTGCCCTTTTATACATGCACTCACGCCACTGAGGAATATGTTTATTGTGAATCTCATGCTTTCTACATGTAGGCCTAGTGTATGGCAACTCTGTAATCAAACTACTGAAACCAAATGGCATATCAATGGCATATCAATGGTTTATGTATAGTACAAGCACAACCCCAGATTCCTGAAGCCTTAATTGAACTTAATAGCATTATCGAAGGACAGCATCTCTCTCCTTCAGCATGGTCTACATTTAAATATATCCAGTGTGATGTGGTTGAAGGTAACTAGCAGTGATCACTAGACTAGATCAGAGTAACAGAATAATGTCAGTGCACTGATCCAACCGTAGCAGTTTGGGGATACGGAGAGAGACCCTGCCAGCCAGGCAGGATAAGGACACAAGTAGAAAACAGATTATTTAATTCAGTGCTTGAGAATGTCTTAAGACCTCGCTCTAGCAGTATCCCTCACAGCAATGGAGGTTTCAGAGATGAAGGCTACTAGGCTACTACTACTAATAGGTAGATGTCTGAGCTACTCAATACTCATTTTAGAGACATTCTCCTGCTCAGTCCACAGTGCTTGGGTTTCTATATTTGATCCTCATCCAATGCTTGTTATGGTCTTTCTTCAGGGACAGAGGTGGTGGTTTTGGGTGGTTTTACTTCAAAGACATTCCAGTCCAATTTCAGGGTTATTCATTTTAATTTCACTGTGTGGAGGGGGCAGTCCAGAGGAGAAACATGTAATTTCAGAGAAGGATACACCCGAGAAAGATGACTGTGTCTGCTGCCTAAAAGAACAGGGCTGCAGAGTGGGGAATACATGCCTTGGCCTGCTAAAAGTCGACCTGTTAATTCCTCTGAACCAGATGGAGATGCAACAGATGCTCTTTGTCATCTCAGGTAAATTGCACAGTAACATGAATGAAGGATCTGTATATCCTAACATATGCAGGAGGTAAACATTTCAGCATTCCCCAGTCCTTCTACCTGAGTAACTACTGTCTGCCGCTAAGGGGGGGAAATGAGGGGTGTTGGCTTTGTGGTGTCCTTTCATAACCAGGCAGTTGTTTTGCAATACAGTATTAGAAGGCTAGTGTTACGACAGTCAGTTACAGAAAAGATCATAAGATAATTTCATAATCATCTATGTTAAAGTATATTCGAAATCGTATTCATTAGAATCTAAATAATATTAAGTGAATAATAATAAAGCCTACAATTCAACAGTTCCATGTAGCCTACTAGTCTAAAAAGAGTTCCACTATTTTGTCATGCGCTCTACAGGCAGCTAAGCAAATCGCCTCTTTATTGAAATGCAAACATACAGCGCATGTTAAACTGACAATAATAACACCGAAGACTAGCATATTCCAGTTTTTGTTGTGAATTAACTGTTGAACACAATACAACACATGACAGTTGACAGTTCTAACTTATTCAAATGGACGCTCTCGCTTCGTGCACGGCTTCCAATGAAACATCATCAGTACATAATTTACAACAACCCCTGGCTGTCAAGTGAAAGTGACATGATCAGAAACAATGTTACTTTATTCAGAAACAATGTTACTTTATTATACAGGCTAATGCTTTCTCTCCACGACGATGCGCTATACAGTAAAGTCACTTTAGTGTGTATCTGAAAAATGTTAAGTCATCTCTATTGGCAATAGGTGGTGTCTGAACAAAGGATGACAAAACTTACCTGCTAGAATTGCCTTCCCTGGGTGAGTTAATTTCGCTTTTCCTCCAGGTGCCGCCGCCGCCAGACACCTGGGTCTGTGAAATAGGCTGGTGAATTTACTGTTTCCTTCCATTGTCAAGAAATAATTAAACCAATATCTATCTAGATATAAACTAAGTCTACGAAAGTCCTTAAACTAGTTTCTAGTTGATATAACGTTCAGTGCATACCATGGATATCATGTCAGACATCCACTGTATGTGGACAGTAAGCTACTACACAGCTCGCAGTTGCGGGGAGAAAGCCTATCTATCCCTGGAGCCGAGGGAGGAGAGACGGGGCATTTTCGTTCCACACCACGAGAAGGGCGGGGCTGTGTCTCTCTCTCTCTCTAGTCTAGGCGCGTCACATCCTTGTACGCGTCAACCCGCAAAAAGGAATACATTAGCAAAGCAATACATTTCTCAGTTCAGCAAACAAACACACAGCGATGTAAATTAAAGTATCAGCCCCAGTAGAGAGCGTCATGTTGAAATAGCACCTTCCTCCACCCTGCTCCCACCAGAGCAAGAGCGAGCCGTGGTACAAAGGCGCCTCAGACCCAAAACACCATCAATCAAGTGGTGTGCCTCAGTGACATCCATCCCCCTTATAGGCTACATCCATGAGAAGACTGCATCCACAACAATATTCATACAGATTGCTGTCTTGCTATGAATAGAAAAATCATATCAAAATAAAGTTTAAACCATCAACCATTTTCTTTTGTTCCAAACCTCATTTACAAATAAGACCTATGCTTACATCATTTTTTATTTTGTTACCATAACCAATTTTTCACTTATCTATTCTGATTATCAAGTTGAATAGATGCTGCTTTGCATTGATGTAGCCTGTACAGAAGGCCTAGTACAACAAGTGTACAAAAAGGCAGTTTCTCCATCAGTAGTAGTTCCCAGAATGAGGACAAAGTGCAGCAGTACATTTCAKCTCCACTGATCCAGGGCCAGTTTCTCCYTCWGTAGTWGTTCCCAGGATGAGGACAAAGTGCAGCAGTACATTTCAKCTCCACTGATCCAGGGCCAGTTTCTCKGTCWGTAGTWGTTCCCAGGATGAGGACAAAGTGCAGCAGTACATTTCAACTCCACTGATCCAGGGCCAGTTTCTCCATCAGTAGTAGTTCCCAGGATGAGGACAAAGTGCAGCAGTACATTTCAACTCCACTGATCCAGGGCCAGTTTTGCTCCTCAGCTTCAGCTGGTGATCCTCAGGACTGTGGCATCAGAAGTTGAGGGCACAAGTCACAACACTCTCTCCACTATTTATTGTAAATCCAAAGTTAAAAACATAGCCTGACGTATCGGTCAGAGACCTTCATCAGACAGACCCTCAGGACTGGTCCTGGAACAGTTCTAGTAGAGTGAAGTCTTGCCATGGAGTAGTCTGGCCTGGTTACAGACCTATATGTGCTTTTACAAACTCCCCTGACTTGTCATTTCATAGGAGTAGCTAGGCTGCTAGAGGATTTCTGCAGTGCAAGACAAAGACCAGTTGGATAGAACAGAAACAGGTACGTTCTGGAGATATACAGTCCATTGTATAGTATTGATTGCATTGTCAGAACTAAAAGAAGCAAGAACATCCTTGAAGTGGAGAAAACCGCTCAACACCAAACCTGATCTCAGACGTTTGCTAATGACCAATGCCCCCCAAGGCAGTAAGTCAGATTGCATTGTCAACTTACTCCATACACTTTGCTTGCACTATTCATCATAAGGGCCACACAACATATCAATGACATAACACTTCATGAACAGCCGGGAGGGAGTGTTATAAGCTGAGATTAACCATTGTGACAGTCTGTGTCAGTGTTATGTAGGCCTTATGACCAAAGGTTCTTAGGAAAACCCGGAGTTAATAGTATGACAATGCAAACACATGGTATTACCAGACATCCAAGTTCCCTCTGGGGTTACTACTAGGAGCATTGTGAAATGATCAAAGCCAGATAATGTGTGTGTAAACTTTATTATCCTTGAGAGGTCAGATTTCAGTGTTTTCTACAAACCTCAATTCAACATTTGTACAATGTCGTGGCACAGCTCCGGATGCATGAGGCCAGATTTACCCATAAACTGTGGCGGTAGTTTTCCAGAACATTCTCACTAGCCATGTGCTACTTGAACAGGAAGAAAACAAACCCCAGAATGATGGCTGCTGCAAGCAATCGTGCTGAAGAGTTTAATGTTTGTATTCTGCTCTTTTTGTATATTGTCAATTTAATTTTTAAAAAGTATCATGTTTATGACTAACTACAACAATACACTATAGACAATGCATACTGTATGGTATTCCATCATACTGAACTTCTTTCCTTAAGTATCACAACATATCTTAAATTCTACAATGTTTTTTCAGTACATTAAATAGCTCTGGACCACTGGCCCAGGGATATACAGGAGTTCTATTCCCTCATATGTTTTTATTCTCCTTTGTGTAATATTGGCATTTCTTCACCATTCTGTTAGTTGGTGTCAGTGGTGGGACAGTAAAGGCTTCAAAATACATTTGTTCAGCCTTGAACACAACATAGGTAATACTTATTATTAAATGAATAACATGGAAATTGTGCTCCTGGTTGCATTGTTACAGCATTATATGTTTGGCAGCACATGCACAGACATCAGCATATAGCAGTTATGTTTCACATCATCATCATCAACTCCAGAGCTGTGGGATCGTGTACCATACATCACAGTGTTAAGTGGAAAGACCCAAACGTCCATGTTGACTTGGATATTATCAGCTAGCACAAGAGCATTGGAGAGGAGAATCAATGCAAACCTTCCCAGTCTTGGTGTTGTCAACAGATCCCAACATGCTTGATAAACTACACACAGTAAGTACACCATAATCCCAATAACGAGTGTTCCTAGTCCATAGTACTGTATAGTGTTGCATCTTCAACATAGTACCTGTTCAGATGGACAAACAAAAACTATTGAACAGAAACAGTTGTGAAACAAACGTAGGAGACAGTCGTGAAACAAACGTAGGAGACAGTCGTGAAACAAACGTAGGAGACAGTCGTGAAACAAACGTAGGAGACAGTCGTGAAACAAATGTGAAAAATGACTCAAAGTTGACACCTCCTGTACAAGGCCTAGCTGTGCTCAGAGGGCGGGGGCACTCCGTGATGAGCCCCTCACCCACTCCCTCTCTGGCTCCTCAGTAACAAAGTCTTCACTACCAGTACTCTATCATCTCTATAAAAACAAATATTTAAAAAATATGCTCTATGGTTGATACAGTCTATGGAACAGTGATAGAATATACCTGGACAGAGTGGTGTACGTTAGCTTTTATCTGTTAGCTATTTTCTCTAGGAGCTAAGAGCTGTCGCCATGCTGTGCAGTGGTGAATGGGGGGGGCTGGTCAGGCCAGCCTAAGTAGAGGGGTCAGTTAGCCTTGCTCTAGTCCATTGGAGAGGGAGGGGGAGCAAGAGGAGGTGGGGATTGAGAGGAGATGGGAGCAAAGTGGAGGTCTTTTCGGTTGAGAGAGTTGGGTATGGTGGTGTTGAGGTTTGGAGTGTTCAGAGGTGGACTAGGTGTGTCTCAGAGTAGAGAGATTGTGTATCAGGGGTTTCAAGGCAGGGAATCCATATTGAATCCGAAAGCAAGCTGCATCTGTAATGTATTTGATCCCCGTGTAGGGTAAGTGTGATTCAGGTTGGGTAAGAGGGGTTGGGATGTGGGGTTACTGGGGCCTTATGCTCTACATAATCTGCAACCCAAATGGACACCTTATAGCCTATATAGTGCACTACTTCTGACTGGAGCACTATTGGCCCTGGTCAAACGTAGTGCACAAAACAGAGAATAGGGGGCCCCATAAGGGGGCTGGGTGGGGTAGAGGTGGTCTACATGTTGTAGCTGTAGGGAGGCTGGGTGGGGTAGAGGTGGTCTACATGTTGTAGCTGTAGGGGGGCTGGGGTGAGAGGATAGGAGGTGGTCAAGATCAAGTTGTAAGCGTAAGGGGGGGCAGGGGGGGAGGGAGAGTGGTCGGACATCGTAGCTGTCAAGAGGGGTGTGGTGGGAGGGGTCTACATGTTTAGCTGTAGGGCTGGGGTGGGGTGACATAGCACATGTGACAGCTGGTAAAGAGAACGTAGGGGGAGGGTGCTAAACGAGAGGTGTGTGAGGAGCAGTAAAGCGTGGGGCGTAGGGTGTAGAGTAGCGAGGGTGTCTAACATGTTGTAGCTGTAACGGTGGCTGGGTGGATCTACAGCCTGCGAGCTTGTAGCTTAGGTGGGCTTGGTTGTGGGATAGTCTACAGTTGTACCGCTGTAGCGGAGCTCTGGTGGGGTAGTCTACAGTTGTAGGCTGGATGGGGGGCTGGGGGGGGTTGAGGTGTCTACATGTTGTAGCTGTAGGAGGCCTGGGCTGGGGTAGAAGTGGTCCTACAGTTGTAGCGGTAGGGGGCTGGGTGGGGGTAGCTACATGTTGTAGCTGCTAAGGGAGGCTGGTGGTAGAGGTGGTCTAGATGTTGTAGCTGAGGGGCTGGGGGGTAAGCTGAGCAGCGTATCCATAGCCTCCTGGATATCCTGGCTGGGGAGCCACTGGAGCGGAACCTGCTGTCAAGCATCAGCTGTGCGACACTGTATGTGTACACACACACACAGTATCATACATCACACACACAGTATATACATACATCACAGTTATACACACACAGTTATCACATTACACATACACAAGTTATAACATACCAACTATTCACGTCATAATGACATCACACACACAGTTATACATATCACATCACACAGATAAATAACACACACAGTTATACATACACAACAAGTTAACATACACACAGTTATACATACACCAGCATCTACCAACATTATACATACACACATACAACAACACCAGTTATACCACACACAGTTATACATACACACAGTTAATATATACATCAAACACACAGTTATACATACACACACACACACTATAAATACATACACACACACACAACAACACAGTTATACACACAGTTACATACACACACAGTTATACATACACACACACACAGTTATACATACACACACACAGTATACATACAACACACATTACATAACAACAGTTTATACATACACCACACACACAGTTATACATAAACACACACACACAGTTTATACATACCACACAGCACACAGTTATACTCATACACACCACACAGTTTATACATACACACACAGTTATACATACACACACACAGTATATACCAACACACACACAGTTATATCATACACACACACAGTATACATACATACACACACTACATACACACACACAGTAAATACATACATACACAACCACACAGTTATACATAACAACACACACACGTTTATACAACTACATACACACACACACAGTTATAACATACATAACACACACACACACAGTTATATCATACACACACACAGTTAATAATACATACACCACACGTTATACATACATACAACACACCCACACAGTTGATACAACACACACAGTTATATACATAGCAGGTTGTCTACATCAGTTCAGTAAACACAGCCTGCTTTCTAGCGGTACATTCAGATTCCCTGACTCATCCCCACCACAGAGGATTCCTTTAACAGGCTAGAAGGAACCGGAGCAGAAGGACTGGAGACAGTTTGGGATTTTAGAAGCATCAGACTGCACTACCGAACCTACCAAACACTATGGGGGTGGGTTCTGTGACTTTTTCCTCAGTCTTCCTTTGGCTTTCTGACACCTCCAGTTTCTCCACCTGACAACAAGACAGGGGTCAGAGAGAGGAGTCCGTCAGTCGCCTAATGGGTGGGCTCACTAGACAAACAATTTTTCATCAACAAAAAAAAGACAAATCTTAATGTTCTGCAGACAGAAATTAGGACAATTTATTGGTGTTAAATTTTTGTCATGAAGACAACACTACACACAATATTATACACTACACCTTATAGACTAGTATCAATCTCTACAGTTTGGATGCCTTAGAGAAGATGTCATGCGGAATTGGTGAGAAGCTTTCTTTACAGGTGAGGAAGTGTCTTTAAAACTACTCTAAAAGCACTGTTTACAGCAGGGCTTGTGTAAATGTACTTCTTATTAGCATTTCATTGCGTCTCCTGTTGAGGAGAAGCTCAGTCCATGCCAAGATACTGACAGTCCACTTTAATCCAATCTTAGAAAACACATCTCAGTCCAGGAGCAAAACAGACAAACCTAATTCATAACTTAGCATGCTTCTACTACAGGACACTCCTCCTTGCCTAGCAAAATGCTAGATGTCATCAACGCATCTAGAGCTGTTTATCAAAGATATTTTGCTTGGTTAAGAGCATGCATCTTTTTTTTAAACTGTAAGTGGTACACTTAACTGCTATCTTATCCAAGGCTAGTTTGTGGTCATTATGTTAAAGTAAAATGTGCTGCGATCTTCCCAGGCAATGCTTTAGAAGTGTGAGAAGCACATGGTCAAATAAAGGCTAATATAACATAAATCAAGCAAGGTTTCTGATGTATTCAAGAGTCAAACAGAAATGTTTAATTTACYTCATGTAATACTCTTTGTATACGTCTTAGAAATCACTCCATCTACAGTTAGTTCAAAATGCTGCAGCTCAGCTTTTAACAGGCACCAGGAAATGTAACCATATCACACCTGTTTTAGCTTTTCTATAGTGGCTACCAGTCACTTTTAGAATCGATTTTCAAATTGTATTAATCACGTTTAAGGCTAGGAGTGGTTTAGCCCAATCCTATATCTTAGATCATTCATCTCCCTACGAGCCAGGACACAGCCTGAGATCCTCTMGCAGGGCAACGTTGACCATTCCAAAGTCTAGGTTGAACATAAAAAAAACTGGGCATTTGCCATTAGGGCCCTTAGACTTTGGAATCTGCCAGAGATCAGATTTGCAGATTCAGTGCCTCTTTCTAAATCCCCACTGAAGACKCTTTCATAAAGATACTTTTCACGTATGATTTATTAGCTATCTTGTTTCATTGTCCTTCCTCCGGTCTTTGTTTCTTTGTTAGTACTTTTATTGTATTATTTTATGATGGGAAGGACTTTGTTGCCTCCATTGAAAAGCGCTATACAAATAAAAGTATTATTAATAATAAATTCATGCAATTAAATAATTTTGAAGTTATTCCAAACAGGAAAGGCCATTTGGAATCTCTTACGAGTAATAGCTCCAAGTGATGAAGATGTGCCTTGTCTGAACAGCCAATTAACTAAAACCAACTGAACAATTACATTGGAATAACTACAACAAACTGCCAAAATCAAACTGATTCAAATCATTAGTGTAGAAAGCTAGTAGGGAATATGGTGCATTTGGTTGTCTGTATACCTAGCGGATGCTTCTCACCATGTGGTACTGTGCACTACACTGTTACTGTACATAGCTGTTAAAGCTATATGAGAATAGTCCTACAGATCTGCAGCAGGGATCTGCGACTCCAGTCATCCAGGAAGCGTCACTGTGTCTGTGACACTTCATCTGCTGCCCATCTAACCAGGTGAGTACATTGAAAACCAGCAGACCCTGCAGCCCTGGAGCTGCTGACTAGCCTGGTCCCAGATCTGTTAGTACTATTGCCAACTCCATTGCTGTCATTGTCAGGCCAATACATGACAAGGGGTTGGCATGATAGAACAAACAGATTGACACTCAGGCTAGCTGACTACTGATGTGGAGGATTACAGCACAGCACCTTCCAGAGTTATGGACTGGAGTCACAAATTTGATGACTCGAGACTTGACAGAAAATATAAATAACTTGACTCAAGACTCGACTTTGACTTGAGACTGATGACTAGAACTTATCTGGCCAGATTTTGTCTCACTCATTTTGTGGAAGAGTCTGTGGATTATTCTACACACAGCCAGAGGCAGTAGCCGCAGCTACGCACTTGCAAAAAACTGCAAAAGATTGGCTAGTGAAATGTACACTGATTGGAGCTAGTGAACAGATTGCTGAACAAATGTCAAATTGTGGGGAGAGAGGATTGCCATATTAAAAGAAAATAAATATGTATCTTCAAAAATTGTTTGGTGATCAAGAATATTAACTGTTTACTTTGCAAGCTCACCAGCAATGGGGCAACAATTACTAGCATAGGCCTACTGGTCTTTTGGTATGTAACAATTGCTTGAAATTGATCATTTACTTATGAAGCTTGCATTTGGAATTTGTTTTTAAAATGAATTATTACTGTGGCGAAGACGCACCATAGTCGCGTTCTTCACTTGCACTCTCCAAACTCCCGTAAGTGAAGTGCTTTTTCTCTTGTTGAAAATGTTTGCTTTTTCTTTCACACATTTAAATGCATTGGTCCTATGTGGTCAATCTATATTACATCTAATACCACAATAATTGCTAGCGTTTCATCATTCCATCCCTGTACAGTTTATTGCAACACGTAGACATTTCTATTTCATGTTTGATAGGCCTTTCATTTAGCCAACCATTTCTTACCCTCCGAGTGGCGTGATGTTTATTGTGCACACGAACGTTCACAAGATTCATGAGGTACAAGTTCTCTTTTATTTAATGTATGGTTTCCTTTGTTCAAATTTCCCAGAGTTGCGTGTGTCTGTGTCCTACTGCCGCGTTCAAAACAACTGGAAACTCGGAAATCTCCGACTTCGGTACATTCAAGACAACTGGGAACTTGAAAAAAAGAGAGGTCCGACTCAACGATCATCCAACTAGGGGACTCGGGACTCTATCTAGAGCTCCGACTTTCCAACGTGATATCACTCACGTCATGATTTGACCCTGTACTTTTCAGAGTTCCCAGTAGTCTTGAAAGCACCATTAGTCTCGTTCATTCTGGTTGTGCGTAACAGGAGCGTGCACACCTCAGTGCCCATAGAAATAGGCCTGTGCTCCACGCTTTGGAGTCAGAACGTTGAATAAGAGAATTGTTCCATGTATGCATGGTGTTGAAATACCATTAAGAATCATTACGTCTGATTAAGAGGAATGTACCAATGGATGTGGAAATTGCCTTTTACATTGTAGAACCAGTTTATTGGTTGTAATTGCCAATTGGGAAATTTTATTGTCCTAGGCCAAGTGCTTTTATTATTTATGTAGACCTACCTGTTCAAGCTTTGGTTTCTCAAGGCGAGTCTGTACAGTCTTGCCCTCTACCTGTGTCTGTTCAGATAGGACAGGTTAAGCCTGATACAGAGGATATTTATTTTGGGCTATTGCTTGTGTATATTTGGTAAATCTACGTATACCTTTTGTAGGATATGGCACTTTCACCATTGGATTACCAAGGCCTGTAAATAAATCTACACTGAGCACGTCAACCTGCCTTGCCTTCTGCTGATGTCATGCCCTCACGACTGATACATGTCCCTATTTTACAATTACATTGACTAGTCAAAATGTGATATATATGTATTTTACTTGACAACTTGTGACTCGAATAATAGTGACTTCCATCATGTGTTACTGTTCTATCACACTGTTCTACCACACTGTTCTACCACACTGTTCTACCATGTGTTACTGTTAACTAGGAGCAAGCAGTCAGGGATTAGCAGTTAGAGGAGAGACTCGGGGGTGGCCAACCCTGGTCCTAGAGCACAGGAGGTTGGTGGCACCTTAATTGGGGAGGACAGGCTTGTGGTAATGACTGGAGTGGAATCAAACATATGGTTTCTATGTGCTTGATGCCTAGAGGTTTTTGTTTCGGCCCTGCACTTACACGCCTCATTCAGTCTTCAATCTAGAAACACAATTTGCTGAATCAGGTGTGTTGGTGCTGGGCTGGAACATAAGTTCACAGGGGGTGCAGGGTTCTCGAGGACCAGGGCTGACCAGCACTCCCTCCATTATTCTCAGTCTACAGTACATGCCCATGGTAGGTTCCTACATCAAAAACCCAGGGTCTATGTTACAACAGAAAACAGACAGAACAAAAAGGAAAGAAATAAAGAGCKAGAGACCGTCACCTTCTCCGCAACCTCAACCTGGAAGAGAACCAAAAGTTATTTGACCTCATATGGCTTGGGGTCAAAGGAAGTGATGTCATGAGAGATTACTTTAATGCTAGGGTTCCCCACTTAAGTAGTGACTCATGTTTTTAAACTTAGTGAAGAAATACAAAATAATCAAGTTGTATAATTGTACAGAATCTTTTAGCCTTTGAAAAGAAACCGAGTGAAAGCGTTCCCTAGCAGCATTATCACATCTTTAAGTAAACGTTCCACTACTTTCCTCTTCATTTGTATTGCTTCATTTCGAAACCCTGTCTGCTTTTCAATACCTACAGGACAACTGTCTGTCTGTCTCTTACAGGAAGATAAATCAATAATTATGGAAAAATAAAACAGTCTAGTTAGCAGGAAGAGATTGATTATTTATATTTTACAACATTTTCACCCACTGAAAACAAATGTGATATGTGTCCCAAATTGCACCTTATTCTCTATATAGTGCACTAATTTGATTAATTTGATCAAAAGCTGTGCAGTATATAGGAAACAGGGTGCCATTTGGGACACAGCCTGTGCTTGCTGTGTTTGCAGCAGGACTGACCTTGGTGAGATACTCCCTCATGACCTGGATGAAGTATGGCATGGCAAAGTCCATGATGTTGTGTCTCCAGGCCAGCTCCAGCACCACATCAGGGTGCAGCAGGTCATAGGAGGCAAACAGACAGGCAGCGAAACACTCCTTCCTGCCCTCCTCCAGGAACCACTGCAGCAGGGTCTCAGCCAATTCTGCATCCTTAGACTCGGCAGCATACAGCATTGCATCCTGACGAACACACACAGGAAGAGGGGGCTTTATTGACTGATTGATTGGTGGATTGATTTGGGATCGATTAAAAGATTGATTGATTTGAAACTACAGACAGGCTGACAGGGGAAGGTATGGATATTTTTTATTTTAAACTTTATTTAACTTGGCAAGTCAGTTAAGAACAAATTCTTATTTACAATGACGGTCTACCCCGGCCAAACCCTAACACGGACGATGCTGGGCCAATTGTGCGACGCCCTATGGGACGCCGAATCACAGCCGGTTGTGAAATCGAACCAGTCTGTAGTGATGCCTCTAGAACTGCGATGCAGTACCTTAGACCGCTGCGCCACTCAGGAACATTTTGATTCTCATAGATGTTGCACCAGTGGTTACATACCATTGCAAAGCTGAAAAGCTACTGAGGAGAAAACTGAAGACACTTATTTCAACAGGTTGCAGTTGGCCAAAAATATTCACTAGAATTTCCCTCCTACAAAGCGAAACAGTGTCCACATCAGGCTATAGTCAGAGTAGAGTAAAATGTGAAAGGGTCCAACAACAAAAATGTTTAGTGCAAAAAGATGAAAACCCTGTGCACAGCAGTGTGTCTGCATCCAGACGCTGGTTTGGCAGGAACAGCTAGTATCTAAAATGTTTACCTTGTATAATTTGTCTTTCTTGCAGAGTTCCACGCTCTGTCTCCAGCGGTTGTTGCCTTTGTAGAGGTATGCTGCGATGCGTCTGAACTCAATCAGCTCATGCTTCTCCAGTCTCTGGGCCAGAACAATGGTGTCAAAGTTACCATACACATCGATCGATGCCCTCAGACCCTATAGACAACACAGGCAGACAAATCAGGCTCAGAGTCTATGGACAAAAACACACACAGTACACACACACAACTCCCTCACCTGGTAGTCCTCCTCCTCTGTCAGCAGGTTATTGAGGGCCTCGTTGACTCCCTTGTTGTTGTGACTCTGGACTGACCGCAGGTAAGGCTTTACCAACTTCAACTGGTTCATCTGGAGACAGATGTCACATTATTTGGTCTTGTGTTGCTGCTAAATATAAAGTGTTCTATTGTGCGATTCAGTTTATTTTTTATTTACATTCATTCAATTCCTGGTTTAAATGACAGTTTTTTTGATTGATTACCTTGGTGAAGTATGTGACCGCTCGGCTGTGGTCTAACCGTGGTGACAGTACGGTCAGAAGGTCGTTTGTCAGCAGAGGTTTGTAATCCAGGTAAAAGGAAAGGGATTTGTAGTACAGCTCCACATTGGCCACCTAGAAAGAGTCATACAACACAATGAAGTTCCTTGTGAAGAGAGGTGAAAGAACTAGAAAATGAGAGCGATTGGCTAGAGTTGTGGTTAGTATACTTTTAGCCCTTCAGTGAGGTTCTCAACTGTTTTGTGAGAGAGGGCATGTTACCTTGGCGATGATGTCCTTGAACTGCACCTCCTTCCATGCGTCAGTAGGGTGTGACATCATCGTGAGGACAGCATTGTCATACTCCTCGTATTTATCATACAGAAACACTAGCTCCGCCCACAGGTGGGACTGCTCCGCCGCTCGCAGCACCTGATTGGAAAACCGCAGGAAGTGAGGTAACAGACATGACCGATATGGGAGAGAGAAATATTTACTTCCAATAAATATTTTCAGAGCCACACATACAGATGCATCACACCTTAGGGATGTTGACACGGGACCAGAAGAGTTCCAGATGTTCTCTCATCTTCTGGGGTTTGAATTTGGAGTAGAGGATGGCCAGCTCTGTGAACATGCCCATGTGAGCACGCTCCAAACCTAATGCTGCCTCCAACAGGGCTATCAGCTCCTCATAGTAGCCCCGGTCCTGATACAGAGACACAAACGTGAGTTAACCACAAAACATAGATACTGTACAGACACCTGAAATATCTGAAAACAGTAAACACCTGACAATAAACTATGGAGGGCCTCATCAGGTGAATGATAAAGGGTAATTACCTGATAGTCACTGATGAGCTCCTCCAGTTCATCAGCGTGGATGACGATGTGAAGACCACAGATCTGAGCCAACCGAAACTCCTCCCCAGCCACACACGCAAAACACACCTGGGGGGGGAGAAAGAGAATGATACACAGCCCAACAAATGGAGCTTCCATCCATCTCTTCCACATAGAGCAGAATGTGTGTAGAAATGTAAAGGTGTACCTCCTTCCAGGTGCGTGTGCTGTTGGCTTTCCTGGCGCTGTCCACAGCAGCCTGGTACTCTCCTAGGTGTACCAGCGTGGACGCCAGGCGGGCAAAGTTGGACACATTATTATACAGCAGCTTGGCAGCATCATACATGCCCTCCTCAAAACACCTATCTCCCACCTGGATGAGGAGAAGAACAGGAAGAGAGAGAAAGGGAGGAATGAGTGGAAAGGGAGAAAGAGGAGTTGAGACTAAGAGTCTCAGTGACAAAATGTTGCATGTTAATATACAGTTACTTCGGAAAGTATTCAGTACCCTTGACTTTTCCACATTTTGTTACTTGACAGCCTTATTCTAAAATGGATGAAATAACATTGTTTTAAATAACAATATACAAACACAATACCCCATAATGACAAAGCAAAAACAGGMTTAGACATTTTTGCAAATTTATCCCCAAAAAAACAGAAATACTTTATTTACATAAGTATTCAGACTCTTTGCTATGAGACTAAATTGAGCTCAGGTGCATCCTGTTTCCATTGATTATCCTTGAGATGTTTCTACAACTTAATTCTTATTTGAAGTCTACTTATGGTAAATTCAATTGATTGGACATGATTTGGAAAGGCACACACCTGTCTATATAAAAGGTCACACAGTTGAGAGTGCATGTCAGAGCAAAAACCAAGCCATGTGGTCGAAGGAATTGTCCGTAGAGCTCCGAGACAGGATTGTGTCAACGCACAGATCTGGGGAAGGGTACCAAAACATTTCTGCAGCATTGAAGGTCCCCAAGAACATAGTGGCCTCCATCATTGTTAAATGGAAGAAGTTTGGAACCACCAAGACTCTTCCTAGAGCTGGCAGCCCATCCAAACTGAGCAATCGGGGGAGAAGGGCCTTGGTCAGGGAGGTGAACGAGAACCCGATGGTCACTCTGACAGAGCTCCAGAGTTCCTCTGCAGAGATGGGAGAACCTTTCAAAAGGACAACCATCTCTGCAGCACTCCACCAATCAGGCCTTTATGGTAGAGTGGCCAGACGGAAGCCACTCATCAGTAAAGGGCACATGACATCCCGCTTGGAGTTTGCCAAAAGGAACCTAAAGGACTCTCAAACCATGAGAAACAAGATTCTCTGGTCTGATGAAACCAAGATTGAACTCTTTGGCCTGAATGCCAAGCGTCACATCTGGAGGAAACATGGCACCATCCCTATGGTGAAGCATGGTGGGGGCAGCATCATGTGGGGGTGGGGGGGGGTTCAGCTGCAGGGACTGGGAGACTAGTCAGGATCGAAGCAAAGAAGAACGGAGCCAAGTACAGAGAGATCATTGATGAAGTCCTGAGCGACCTGGAGCAGGTTCTCAGACTGGGGCGAAGGTTCACCTTCCAACAGGACAACGACCCTAAGCACACAGCCAAGAGAGTGGCTTCGGGACAAGTCTCTGAATGTCCTTCAGTGGCCCAGCTACAGCCCGGACTTGAACCCGATCAAACGTCACTGGAGAGACCTGAAAATAACTGTGCAGCAACGCTTGAGAAGATGCAGAGAAGAATAGGAGAAACTCCCCAAATACAGGTATGCCAAGCTTGTAGCGTCATACCCAAGAAGACTCGATGCTGTAATCGCTGCCAAAGGTGCTTCAACAAAGTATTGAGTAAAGGGTCTGAATACTTATATAAATTTGATCAGATAAAAAAAAAGAAAAAAAAAAGTTTGCAAACATTTCTAAAAAACATTTTTTGGTTTGTCATTATGGGGTATTATATGTAGATTGATGAGAAAAATAAACTATTTAATCTATTTTAAAATAAGGCTATAATGTAACAAAATGTGGAAAAAGTCAAGGGGTCTGAATACTTTCAGGCACTGTATATGCATTTTGTACGTATTTGACACCTTTACCTGTTGTACATGGGCATTGTTAGGGCCGCTAACAAACTCATCTAGTTCGGCCAGTCTGCCAGTTTTAGCCAGAGCAAAGATGAGTTCTGTCTCTACGTACGACTCCCGGGCCTTCTTACGAGCCATCTGAAGGAACTTCACCAGATCCTCCCAGTTATCTACAATGCACACATCACATACACACAAACATCATACACTACATGACCAAAAGTATGTGGACACCTGCTTGTCGAACATCTCATTCCAAAATCATGGAGTTGGTCCCAACTTTGCTGCTATAACAGCCTCCACTCTTCTGGGAAGGCTTTCCACTAGATGTTGAAACATTGCTGCGGGGACTTGCTTTCATTCAGCCACAAGAGCATTAGTGAGGTCGGGCACTGATGTTGGGCGATTAGGCCTGGCTCACAGTGGGCATTCCAATTCATCCCAAAGGTCTTCGATGGGGTTGAGGTCAGGGCTCTGTGCAGGCCAGTCAAGTTCTGCCACACCGATCTCGACAAACCATTTCTGTATGGACCTCGCTTTGTGCACAGGGGCATTGTCATGCTGAAACAGGAAAGGGCCTTCCCCAAACTGTTGCCACAAAGTTTGAAGTACAGAATCATCTAGAATTTTATTGTATGCTTCAGCGTTAAGATTTCCCTAGCCCGAACCACGAAAACCAGCCCCAGAATATTATTCCTCTTCCACCAAACTTTGCAGTTGGCAATATGCATTCAGGCAGGTAGCGTTCTCCTAGCATCCTTCAAACCCAGATTCTTCCGACTGCCAGATGGTGAAGCGGATTCGTCACTCCATAGAACATGTTTCCACTGCTCCAGAGTCCAATGGCGACGCTTGGCATTGCACATGGTGATCTAAGGCTTGTGTGCAGCTGCTCGGCCACGGAAACCCATTTCATGAAGCTCCTGACGAACAGTTCTTGTGCTGACGTTGCTTCCAGAGGCAGTTTGGAACTCMGTGGTGAGTGTAGCTTGGTTATGGTGATGTGTTGTCTTACCGTTCTTGCTGGCCGCGCTGACCACCTCCATGTAGGCTGACGGGTCGTCAGCTTTGATGTAGGAGTCGATGGCCTCTTTAACCAGGTCTCTCTGGAGCTGGGCTCTGGCCAGCTGACTCCATACAGCAGCCTCATTACAACGCTCTGCAAACTCATAGGCTCTGTCCAGGTTACTGATATGCTCGATCAGAACCTAGAGACACAGGTGGACGGTATGGTTACGCTGTGTGAATGAGTAAATGGCACAAAGAAAAAGTATTATTGGTATTAAATAGAGGGTACCATGATAAAATATTTGTAAGGAGCACAAAGTAAAGCAAAGCATTATTGGCGCATTGAAATAAAGCAGATACAATGATTAGTTAAATATTTGGATCATCTTCAGACTCTTGTTTACCTGAATGGCTGAGGTGTTGACGTCAAACTTTTTGAAGATGGCGAAGGCCTCCTCGAAGAGCTCATTGCTGATGGCGATGTTAGCGATGTCTGGAGCGTCGTAGTTGTCTAGGCGGTTGATGTACTCCATCACACGCGTCCGGTCTGCCTTGATGGCCGTCAGGATCAACAGGTTCTGGAGGTTTCTGGGGGAGAAACAGAAGATAAAGACGCTAGATAAGACATCAACTACAGGTATTAGTAGAACTTCTGAAATATTTTTGTCTTTTCAACCTCAAAGCTTAACTGTGGTGCCAAGTAGTGTGTGTATGAGTGTGAGAGAGAGAGAAAACGTGTGGTGACTGACCGGTGCTCGCTGAAGACTGAGTTGTCCAGTACAATCTTCTCCAGTAGTTCGATGAGCTCATTGGGCAGGTCAGCTGTCATGAAGGCCTTGACCGTCACAGACACCTCCTCTGGGTCCTGGGTCTCTGACAGAGCTGTCTGCACCACCTGGCAAACACAAGGAACAACACAGGGAACCACAGGTCAGAACACAAGGAAGTAGGTAAACCACATTATACCAACACAGGGTATTCTACTGACCTGGTCTATGAGTTGGCGTCTATAAGGGTTGTTCTCCTCTAGAACATTGGCCCATAGTTCTGGGTCTTTCCGTCTGACCAGGTAGCGAGCCTCACTCTTGAACAGGGAGTTCTCATTGCACACCTACAACAGAGCACAATGAAACCACATCAATCAATGCATCATAGTTGTGTGTGTGGGTGGGTGTACGAGCGCGTGTGCGTGCTCAGACCTTGATAAGGTCCAGGTCACACTGGCCCCTCTCGTAGGCGACACAGGCGAGGTGGGGGTCTCTCTTCTCACAATACTTCCCCACTACAGTGCTGTCGTAGAAGGTGTTCTCCTTCAGGAAGCGCTCCGGGTTGTTGTTACTGTCTATGTAGATCTTAGCCAAGGCATTGTGGGTAGCCGGCTCCTCACAGCCTTCGTGGATACGAGACTCCAGCCACGGCAACAACAGCTTCAGTCTGGGGGACACACGAAAATGTACTTCTGAGAACCCCTTTTGAAAACCTAAGTCACACACAATACTTGGACTTCGAAGCACTGCCTCACAGGGGGGAAAAGAGGCCTGAAAGACTAAATGTTGAGGAAGTACAGGAGCAGACAGTGTTGGAGACCATGTGTGTAAGTGGTGTGTCCTGTACCTGTTCCTCTTCTCCACCTCTGCCACCAGCTCGTCTGTGGAGAACTGTCCTCTCACCACCATGATCAGGTTCTTAATGACGTCTTCAGCACAGTCTACATCCAACAGACCTCCTATCACCACCGGCAGCCGGCTGGGGTTCACCTACAAAACACACATCAATGCGAGGCAATGACAGCAGAAAATATTTCTAGGATAGCTAATGCGATTGGTAAAACCAACAATAAGGTATCTTGACATGTTTCATCTTCCTTCCCTGCAGTGCTGTGTTCCTCCTCACTGTGCCTACGGCCAGACTGATGACTCTTACCTTCTGAACATAGATCTCAATGTACTTCTGCAGAGTGTTGCGGTAGAGGTAGAGAACCAGGTCATGGACAAAGTCAAAGCGGTCACACACTATGATCAGAGGCAGCTGGTCTGTCAGTTTAGCCTCCTGATGGGAAAGAAAGAGAGATTGTAGTCTGCTAGACTAACGACTGTGCTAAACGTTCCCCCAACCAACCCTGCTAGGGTCGCCCTGGTACCTTGAGGAAATTCTTGACCCTGTCCGGGTCGTAACAGTTGCTCTCTCTACAGATGCGTTCCACCTCCTTGATCTGTCCGGTCTTACAGGCCGCCTGGATGTATTTAAAATGGACGTCAGGGTCCTGGCTGAAGTTCACTATGGAACCCAGGAAGTAGAACACACCTGGGAGAGGAAGAACACCGTTTCACATTGGATACGTTTCCTAGTTTCCCTGTGAATGCCGCCCAGGTAAACCGACACATAACAACAAAAAAGGGGGGGGGGGGGTTTAATATGTATTTTTTGGGCGATAGGACCATAAAGAGAGGACAGCAAAGGGAGGACAGCAAAGGTAGGAGATGTAAACCCATGGTACACCCCTTTTGTGTTAGCAAATTCATCAGGGACCCCTTCATAATCAGACTCAAGTACAATAAAAAAATAACCTACAAGGAGTTTTACTTTGGCTTCTACAGTACATGGCTGATGAACCAAGTCTCAGGCACGGGAAAATATACATTTTAAAAGGCCCGCCTCTTGGCATCGGAGAGAAAATGTTGCAGTTTTCAAGCTACTTTCCTGCAATTCTACACATTTTGCCATGAGGCAGATAACACTTTACAGTTCGCAAGCTTAAATTACAGTGCATTCATGTAAAATAATTATAAAATGGGGAATAGTATTGAGTTTAACAATTTATAAATTGGGAGTGCTGTGGATACCAATATCCCTGTGAGCCTCCCTGGCCCATGTTGCCCAGAGTTAAGAACATACATTGTAGATAATAATAGTACATTGTATTGTATTACACAGGCCACAAGCTGACACGTTTTAAAACATAATAGGCCAGATCCAGACATACCCTCAAAGCTCTTGAAGGACTCGAAGAGATCCACCAGGGCATTTGTTCCCAGCTGTTCGTGGTATTTAGATGCCACCTGGACACACAGCTGAAGGTTCTGTCGGATGTTGGCTGATAACATGGCCCGAAGACACTCTATAGAGTCCTCTACTGACAGGGCGCCAAAGAAGTTCACCAGCCACTGCAGGGAGAGAGGAAAGGGTTACTACAACACACCCCACACAGAGGATACATTTAAACACACCTACAGGTACGTACCTCAGGGTTGAGCAGGTGTGTGTGTACGAGAGTCCTTTTGATGTCGAACAGGTCAGTGTAGTGTTCTAGAGCCCTCTGCAGCAGCCCAGCCTTCTCACACAGCTGGGCGATGTGGGCTCGGTCATAGTGAGTAAACATCTGGTTTCCCAGGATTGCATCGGCCACCTGGATACACGCACAAGTTATAACACAACGGACCAATAGAAATACAACTGACATAATGAAAGGTGTGTGTGTTTACCTGGGGAGCATGGAGGAGGTTCATTTCCAGTAGGCGTGTCTGTAGGTGTCCCTCGGCTGGCTGGTTGTTCTTCAGAGCGTCCAATAGGAATGAGGTGCACTGCTGGATCAGACTGCCCTCCATGAACACATCCACTATCTACACCAATTAGGAGAGAGAGCGAGGGGACATCAGCAACCAATCACAGGAGAGAAAGAGGTAATCAAGTGTCACTACTGGATCAGATTGCTCTCGATGTTCAACCCTAATACAACCTCTAGTGCCATAGACACTGTGTAGATCCCAAAACAATCGTTTAGGTATGATAAGTAATATGGTAATTGCGCCACTTTCTGATATGCTACGGTATACATTTTGAACCTCTCCAATCTGCTATACTTTAGTATCTAAGAGCTAAGGGTTAGAGGGGAATTTGCTCTCAAAGGAGCAGCTTATAAGAAACCAACAGGAAGACAGTATAATATTAAATTTGAAAGAATTCCATTCAGAATGTGGGAATCATCAGGTAGCATGAAATTACCTCTAAACTCATGATTCTAGGTGTGTGTCCAAAAAGGCATCTTATTCCCTATATAGCGCACTAAAGTTGACCAGGGCCCATAGGGCTTTGGTTGAAAGTAGTGCACCATGTTGGAAATAGGCAACCTAAATCTGTGGTTGTGGGCAACTTGTACCCAGAGCCAGTTCAGACAGGAGGAATGGAAAGTTGATATGCCATTAAAGGGAGGACGGCTCACTCAGAGAATTCCTGGCATTGCTCTCCCACATGGAATAACAAACCGGGAGGCTCCCACACTGTGCAGTGTGTGCGGGCGTGCGTGACTGTCTGTGTGTGTGTGTGTGTGTTACCTGGTTGATGTTGGCCAGGGGCTCCTCATCTGCAACCAGCATCTGAGAGAACTGTAGACCCTGGTCTGGACTGACCCGCATCACATTCCTCAACAGAAAAACCCAGTCTGGAGAGTAGCCCACCTACACCAGGGAGAGAGAGGGAGGCCACATCACAACACCGTCATCTGATGAGACAAGCAGGATCCCATGCCAACTCTGTATTCATAGAGGAAAATGCTATGAGATACTATGAGAGTTGTGCATCCCAAATGGCACCATATTCCCTTCATAGTGCGTTACTTTTGACCAGGGCACTATACTGGGAATAGGGTGCAATTTTCAACACATCCAAAGAGATGTCCGTCCACTCTGGAAGTGAATTGTACCTTCTTGGCGTAAAGCACTATCTTCTGGAACTGTCCGGTCTCAGCGAAGCACTGGATCACCTTGCTGGGTACGTTGGCCCTGAGGTAGACGCTGAGGGCTAGAGTAGGATCTACTGCCTTAACCAGGTCACCAAGCTCCTCAGAACACTCCAGCTACACACACACACAGTACATCAACTATAGCTATACTGCAATTTCAGGGTAAATATACAAAAGGGAACAGATTGAAAGTCTATGGACCCTGTTAAAGGACTCCTGTTTACATAGTCAGTGTGTGTGAGCATTGTACACCCCCTTTCTAGCTCAGACTTTGCTGATAGCTACTTTATTGACACAAAGTGTACTTACTATGACAGATATGTGGTTGTCCCACCTAGCTATCTTAAGATGAATTCACTAACTGTAAGTCTCTCTGGATAAGAGCATCTGCTAAATGACTACCATGTCAATGTGGCAAAACTGTCCAGTCCACAGCTGAATCTCCAGTCAGTCCTACCTTGTCCTCTTTCAGCCACTTCTCCAGCAGCTGCTTGCGTCCCTGCTGTAGCACAGGCCTGCACAGCTCCAGAGACTCAAACTTGTTGAGCTGGCCTTCGTCCAGCAGGATGCCAAAGTACTGAAGCAGGGGAGAGGCCTGGCCCGGCTGGCCTGGCACACTCTGGAACTTACGGATGGTCTCCGCTGTACGCAGGATACCCTGGAGGAGGGAGGGGGAGTATAGGAGAGGAAGAGGACAAAATAGTGTTATTGTGTATAACAAAGCTAAGGAGGATATATTCAAAGACAATTGTCTCCTCTTAGGTTTGCAAAATTCCAGTAACTTTCCCCAAATTCCTAGGTCTTCCAGAAATTCTGGTTGGGGGTTTCTGGATTTCCTGCTTATTCTGGGAATCCTCCAACTGGAATTTCAGGAAAGTTACTGTAATTTTGCAACCCTCCTCCAGACCATCTCCTCTTCCCTGACCCTGGGGTCTGACCTACCTTTGGTGTGGAGGCAGCAACCTTGGCAGCCTCAGAGTAGGAGCCCTGGGCGAACAGCGTGTTGAACTTCCTGGCAAACAACTCATCTGCCCCGGCCAGGTTAGAACGCATGGCCATCCTCAGGCCCAGGTCTGGGTTCTGCAGCACGTTGGTGGCATAGTTAACTATGTTCTCCTCCTCCACACACACTGACAACACCTGAGTGGGGATGCATCAAATTAATTGTCTACTACTGAACAAAGCCCTATTCAAAGTACAGCACAACATAAGGAATAGGCTGCAATTTGGTACACAYCCCAAATAAAATCAATCAATCAATGGATGATTAACTCTGAATAGCTTGTTATGTGTATATGCTTTCACATGTATCCACTAAAAACAAAATAACTCTAGTGTTCCTGTAGCATACAGACGGTAAATCTGATGGGATTTAGAGGAGTTCTTACCTGTCCCTTCTTGTTAACCCCGATGATGCCGGAGGTGGGTTCGTGGGGGGCAGTGACGAAGATGGTCTCAGCGCTGATGCGGTTCATATAGATACACACTCCCGACTCCAGATCATACAGGTGGATGTAGCCATACTTAGTGATCAAGTAGATCACGCCATGCTTGGTGCCAATCTGAAGTCAGAATCATGGGGTACAGCTATTACACCCTGTGTATGGGCCAAAGACAACTATGGGTTCTCTTAGCAGTGTACAACACCAAGACAAATTCCTATCAACATTGTTGAACGGCAGTTAAGGTTTTTAATAGTTAAAGAAGCCTGAACCGAGAGGTGTGTGTGCAGGTTGTTGATAAGTGAATAAGATAAGGGAAAACACAACCCGAACACAAACAGCTTCAGTTGTATTGGTTAAATACACAGAAAGAAAACCTCCCAGCCAACAGAGTCAGTCTGACCCTTCTGATATACTGCACAACTCATTCATTTCATTCAGGAATTGTGAGAACCACCCTAAGCCTTCCCTGCTGGGTCTTATGGGGTCCTTACCTGCATGGCGACGGGGAAGTCTGTCTGCGCCTCGGGAGGGAAGAACACATCAACCGCCTTCTTGGTAAATGGCTGGTTCCCTGTAGCCGGGTGACCCACCTCTATGATATGCAGCTGGAACACAACACGACCACACGTCAACATACTGACCGCATACTAACCACCCATGACCACAGTAACATATTGACCGCATACTAACCACCCATGACCACAGTAACATATTGACCGCATACTAACCACAGTAACTATGGAACCGCATACTTAACCACCATGACCACAGTATCATACTAACCACAGTAACAAATTGACCACAACAAATATTGACCGCATACTAACCACCCATGACCACAGTAACATACTAACCACAGTAACATATTGACCGCATACTAACCACCCATGACCACAGTAACATACTGACCACAGTAACATATTGACCGCATACTAACCACCCATGACCACAGAACATATTGACCGACATACTAACCACAGTAAATATTGACCACATACTAACACACCCATGACCACAGTAACATACTGACCACAGTAACATATTGACCGCATACTAACCACAGTACATAATTTGACCGCATACTAACCACCCATGACCACAGTAACATATTGACCACATACTAACCACAGTAACATACATGCCAACATACTTACTGCATACTAACCACACATGACCACAGTAACATACTGACTGCATACTAACCACACATGACCACAGTAACATACTGACCACAGTAACATATTGACCGCATACTAACCACAGTAACATATTGACCGCATACTAACCACCCATGACCACAGTAACATATTGACCACATACTAACCACAGAACATACATGCCAACATACTACTGCATACTAACCACACATGACCACAGTAACATACTGACTGATACTACCAACACATGACCACAGTAACATACTGACTGCATACTAACCACACATGACCACAGTAACATACTGACCAAGTAACATATTGACCACATAACATACTTACTGCATACTAACCACAGTAACATATTGACCACAGTAACATACTGACCGCAACTACCCACACATGACCACAGTAACATACTGACCGCATACTACCCACACATGACACAGTAACATACTGACCAAGTAAACATACTTGACCACATAAATACTTACTGCATTACTAACCACAGTAACATATTGACCACAGTAACATACTTACTGCATACTAACCACACATGACCACAGTAACATACTGACCACACATAACATACTGACCACACATAACATACTGACCACACATAACATACTGACCACACATAACATACTGACCACACATAACATACTGACCACACACGACCGTATGCATTTTGCATTATGACCACATAGTAACATATAGTAACCACAAAACAACAAGTCCACACAAGTCTTAACAGTGATTGGCATTAATATTTCACATGCATATAGGGTGAGTCCTGGTTTGAACTGGAACTAGGTTCACCATGCCTGTATATCCCCCAGTGTCCTCTTCTCACCTTGCCACCAGCCTGGCTGCGCACAGCAAAGCAGAAGAGAGTGGAGGCTTTGGTGTTGCCCTCCACCTTAAACTCTCCGAAGGCTGCAGCATGTCCCTCGATGGGCTGGGACACCTTCCTGTCCACAGAGTACAGCTGCATGGCCCCCACCACACGGTTTTGCTGCAGGATAGAGGAGAGAGAATAGGGGATGTCATCACTGTCTGAACATGCTAGAAAAGGACCAAAGTACAGTGCTTTTAGAACACAAACCCTCCCTAACTTACAACGTATGTCTGATGTGTGTGCTGTGAACTATGGGTGTGTATGTATATAGAATAGAATGCTGTTCATAAGACGTGCGTGAGCGTGAGCATACTTGTGCCGAGATCCCGATAAGCAGAAGCCACTTCTGCTGTTCGTCTGTTCTGTAGTTTATGATCTGGCAACCGGCCAGACTGACGTGCCGATCAAACACTTTGATTGGCTGAGAGTCCCCCTCCATGCTCCAATGGTAGACGGCCGCTTCAGTCACCAATGCGACGGTGTTGACAGAAATCCACTTCCAGAACATGACTTCCTCTGTCATGGTGTGAGCCTTCATCTTACTCTTCATCTCAATGTTGAAGATCTGCAGGCACTTAGCAGCTGAGGACAAAGGGAGGGCAAGAGGAGACCAATATAACAATTCATAATATTGTTCTATCTCTATGGGAGATACAGTGAGACACTGAATGAAGCTAATGCTAAACTGTAGCTAGTGAACTGAATCTTTGGGTAGCTAGCTGACTATCCAGGACAATGGACTTCCTTCTAGGTATACATGAGATTTGTACTTTGTATGAACAATCCCTTTAAGTTCCCAGCAAACTGGCCAAACTGGATTTCCATGATGGGTCAAAAGTGTGCTATTTCCCTGTCCAGTGAAAGAGCGTGACCCGAGTGGGGATAAAGAGAGGCCGATAGGTAGATAACACACTCAATGTCCTAATATATAGTATCTAGCAGACAGATCCTCCAGAACAACTGTGGAACTCTTCCCCAGGTTGTTTCTGTAAAGGAGAACATGTTCTGAATCTCTTAATTACATGGACGGTGAAATAAAAAGGTAAATAAATAGACATACGTCACAAATTCCAGGACCAAGTACTCTAACAGAGACATAGAACTCAGTGTTTTCCTGTAGACGTATACAAAAAATATATATATAGGTGGCGCAGCGGTCTAAGGCACTGTATCGCAGTGCTAGAGGCATCACTACAGACCCTGGTTTGTTCCGGGCTGTATCACAACCAGCTGTGATCGGAGTCCCATAGGGCGGTGCACAATTGGACCAGCGTCGTCCAGGTTAGGGGAGGGTTTGGCCGGGGGGGCTTTACTTGGCACATTGCGCTCTAGCGACTCCTTGTGGGGGGCCGGGCGCCTGCAGGCTGACCTTGGTCATCAGGTGAACGTTGTTTCCTCCGACACATTGGTGAGGCTGGCTTCCGGGTTAAGCGGGCGGGTGTTAAGAAGCGCGGTTTGGCGGGTCATGATTCGGAGGACGCATGACTCGACATTCGCCTCCCGAGCTTGTTGGGGAGTTGCAGCGATGAGACACGGTCGAAATTGGAGAGAGAAAAAAATATTTGGGAGTGGTGGCAACGTTTTAGCAGTGGCGGGACGACACTGCTAAATCAATATAGGGGAAACACTTGAACTAGCAGGCTATTTAGAGGATAGTGAGAGAGAGCTACTATAATCAGTGTTGGCTACTATGGAACTGTTGTAGTCTCTGGCATGCTGAGAGAAATTAGTGAGGAAATAAAACTCCATCCTTTACTAACCTCCCATATGACAACCAGTGTAAATGGAACTAAGCCCAAAGGACATCATTTGAAGATTAAACTAGACCAGTACTGACAGCATGTCCTATAGTTTCAGATTTAGACAGTGAGAGAGGAATAGATCCGGGTTTCAGAGACCACCACATGTAGGTGAAGAGGTACAACATACCTGGTACGCTGCAGAGAGAGATCTAGAGATGGAGGAATACCTCACACACACACCTCCTAGTGTGTATGATATCTGATGAGGCATACCACACACACGTTCAACCAGCATACAACAGGTCATGCTAGCATGTACGGTTCTCATAAAAGCATGTGTGGGTGTCTGTGTTTATGGGGGGGGAGTGACAAACTGAAAAGTTCCATACTTGAGATGTCACAGTCAGGAGACAGTTACAAAGTGTGGATTCAAATGTACAGAATCGAATGCTCATCCAAACAATCTCATCGATTTGGTTACTTTTCAGAAGGAATCTGAATACTGTGCCTGCAAAGTATTTACACCCCTTGACTTTATCAAAATGTTGTTGTTACAGCACAAATTTTAAATTGATTAAATTGAGATTGTGTCACTGGCCTACACACAATACCCATAATGTCAAAGTTGGAATTATGTTTTTATAAATGTTTACAAATGAAACGCTGAAATGTTTAGAGTCAATAAGTATTCAACCCCTTCGTTATGGAATGCCTAAATAAGTCACATAATAAGTTGCATGGACTCACTTTGTGCAATAACAGTGTTAACATGATTTTTGAAAGACTACCCCATCTCTGTACCCCACACATACAGATAATTGTAATGTCCCTCAGCCGAGCAGTGAATTTCAAAAACAAAGACCAAGGAGGTTTTCTAATGCCTCGCAAAAAAGGGCACCTTTTGGTAGATGGGTAAAAAAAAGCACACATTGAATATCGCTTTGAGCATGGTGAAGTTATTAATTAGCCTACACTTTGGATTGTGTATCAATACACCCAGTCACTACAAAGATACAGGCCTCCTACCTAACTCAGTTGCAGGAGAGGAAGGAAAACCACTCAGGGATTTCACCATGATGCCAATCGTGACTTTAAAACAGTTAGAGTTTAATGGCTGTGATAGGAGAAAACTGAGGATGGATCAACAACATTCTAGTTACTCCACAATACTAAATTACAAAGTGAAAAGGAAGCATGCAACAAAAAAACAAAAAAAATTGCATCCTGTTTACAATAAGGCCCTAAACTAAAACTGCAAAAAACGTGGCAAAGAAATGTACTTTATGTCCTGAATACAAAGTGTTATGTTTGAGGCAAATCCAACATCACTGAGTAGCACTCTTCATATTTTCAAGCATAGTAATTGCTGTATCATGTTATGGGTATGCTTGTCAATGGCAAGGACTAGAGAATTTTGGGGGGATAAAAACAAATGGAATAAAAATAAGCACAGGGCAAAATCCTAGAGAAAAACCTAGTTCAATCTGCTTTCAGACACTGGGAGACAAATTCACCTTTCAGTAGGACAATAACCTAAAACACAATGCCAAATATGCACTGGAGTTGCTTACCAAGACGACATTGAATGTTCCTGAGTGGCTAGTAACGGTTTTGACTAACTTCTACTTGAAAATCTATGGCAATACTTGAAAATGGCTGTCTAACAATGATCAACAACCAACCTGACAGAGCTTGAAGAATTTTTGAAGAATAATGTGCTAATATTGTACAGTCCAGATGTGCAAAGCTCTTAAAGAGACTTACCCAGAAAGACTCACAGCTGTAATCGCTGCCAAAGGTGATTCTAACATGTATTGACTCAGGGGTGTGAATACTTATGTAAATTAGATAATTAATGTTTTTAATTTTTTATAAATTGGGTTAAGAAGGAGGGGAAGCTTTTATGAGAGACATGATGATGACCAGACACAAAGACAACACCACAGACAGAGTGACAGGCAGGAACTCACCGTCTGAGAGAAGGTGACAAGAAAGCAAACAAGGGAAAGAAAGCCAGTCAGAGAAAGTCAGTCAGAGAAAAATAGGTTGAGAGCAAAGCAGACATCTCAGAGATAGAAGAAGTGAGAGAAAAAAAGGTATAAAGAAAAAGAGTGAGACGAGATGAGACGAGAGAGAGAGGGAGAGGAACACTCACCCTCTGATAGATGACAGAAAGCAAGGGAAAGAAAGGTAAGAGTCAGTCAAAGAAAAAACGAGGGGGAAAGAGAGAGGTAAAAAGAGATGTGTAAAGCCTGAAGAGATTGCATTAGAAGGCAAACCGATACAGACAGAAGCCTAAATGCGCCTGTGTTTTGACAAAGGGGTATAAGCAGTGGCGGAAAATCGAGTTACATGACCAATTTAGTACATTTAGGCAATGTGTCTGAGTGCACTGACTTTGTTTTTACAGCACGGGAGGAAATAGTGCATTATAACACAGATACACCCAACACTGCATTTGACAGCTATGTTAAAGTTGGAGTTACATAAACAGCAATCCTGTGTGCTATACTTAAGCAATAAGACACCTGGGGGTGTGGTATATTGGCCATATACCACAAAACCCAGAGGTAACTTATTGCTATTATAAACTGGTTATCAGCATAAATAGAGCAGTAAAAATAAACATTTTGTCACACGGTCTGATATTCAAACCACCCAGTTTATAATGCTAAATAACACACCATTGCTTTTAGATAACTTTTTCAACAAACATGTTGAAATAGGTTTCTCATATACCCATGTAGTAATGACTCAATTACTCTAGTAACAGCCTTGGATTAACAAGTAACTACGTAGTAAGTGCATTGCAACAGAGCGTTTTTGGTTGGTTGTATTACACCAGTGGAATAAGGAGCAGTGAGGGCAGGGATCATGGGTGTCCCAAATAGCACCCTATTCCCTACACAGTGTGCCATGGGCCCTAGTCAAAAGTAGTGCGCTACATAGGGAACAGGGTGCCATTTGGGACGCACCCACAAGGATGTGGGGCCGTGGTGGTAGCCTACCTTTCAGGGCAATGACCTTGCTTGTAGGGTTCATGATGGCGCTGTCAGCGGAAATGGGTCGCCTGCTGGGGTTATTGGGGTCAGCCATGTCTATGATCACCACCTGGTCTTGCTCACCCACCTTCTCCCGGATGCAGATGAATTTGTCAGACTCCATGGTCAGGTAGCTGAACCCGATGTTGGCCGGATTCACCCCCAGGTTCTGCAGCTGAAACACACCGCAACACACACAGCCATTAGATCGCGTTTAAGTATTTCAGAGGCAACTGCTGTAGTCAACCAATAACCCTAGACACGTGTAGTACAGATCAATGGATTTGAAATTAGCAATGTGGGTATTTGACTTCTTTTGGGCTAGTTGAAATGTGTGCCATTATTGCTCATATCTAACCAATCCTTTAGGACTACACCAGAGCGTAGGTGTACAGTATGGGCTACAGTACAGACTAGGGGTCAATTGGGCAGTGCAGTCAGTGGCACAATGTAAAGATATGAGTCTACAACTGATATTTCCTGGAGTCGTACAAGGATGAAAAAAAAACAGAAGTTGCCAGTTGATAACATTTGCCTTGGGTCAGGGAAAACAATTCTCTAAAAACGCTCACTCTATTAAAATAACTGCTGTTCTGGTCCAATTTTCCAGAAGGATATTCTTAAAGGTTGTTTTACAAGGAGAAGGTTAGGTGTTTGTGGCACCCAGCACAGTCTGGCCTGAGAAACAACATGGGCATGGCATAGGGCAGGCAGACAACAGGATGACTCTGGAAAGCTTTATTTGCTGTGACAGCTGCTATTAATCTAGCTTTTACTGAGGCATTATACCATAACATACAGTAACAGTAATTTTCTGCTACTTATTTAATTCAAATAACCCAACACTCCCAAATACCAAACTCTACATAGTAGTGCTTGAGAGAATCTCAAACGCCAAACAGTAATTACTATTTAATTACCATGCTATTATGTTATTTCTTAGTAAATACAATGTAAACAGCAGACTAAAATACATGTGCAGTGTAACCATAAACACTGGCTGATTCAGGCCATGCCTCTGCTAGTGGTTTCAGACTCAGAGGGGAGGGCTTCCCGGGTAGGCCTAGAATGTGCCCTGATCTCCAGTGTCCCCCCCCCCGAATGGCACCCTATTCCCTCGTTCATGCAAGGTCCTATGACCTATAGGGAATAGGGTGCCAATTGGGACACATATCTGACCTAGAGTGAGATTAGATGTGATCTTTCCCAGCAGGTCATACTCTTCAAACAGAGATAGATCTCCAGATAGGAATACGTGATCCTCAGTAGTAAATGATATCCATCATTGAGCTCATTGTTGTCCTAATGAGGAGATGACTCTTGATCTGAAGACGTAGCCAATATAATTGAGTACTGAACATGGTCAGTTACAACCACCTGAAGGTTTTCAACCATTTTCAGTACTAGTATTCACTGATACTAGTTCCAGCTAAAAGTTGTCCTTGAACATAGACACAGATCTAGAATCAGTTTGCCCTCCCCATATCCTAACCATTATGGTGGGAAAACACTGAACTGACTCGTGTCTATAGGTCTCCTCTAGCCCTATGACAGCACTGTGAGGTGGTCAAGGGTTAGTCCGGGTGGAGCGCCAATCAGCCGATAACGAGAGGCCAGAGGAGATATCTTTACTGGCTGCCAGAAATCTCTGAGGAGGATAAAGGGAGGTGAAGGAAAAGAAGGAGGTAATGTTAGGGGAAGAAGGACCAGGGGAGTAGCTGCCAGCTGGGCTGAAGAGGGGAGGCAGTATGGCAGTCCTATAGAACCCTATTCCCTAAATGTAGTGCACTAGAGGGAATAGGATGTAATTTAGCCCAGAATGACAGAGAAAGATGGATTAAGATGGGGGGAAGGTGAGTAAGCTAAGGCAATAGGGGAGGGAGGACATACCATGTCTAGAGAGAGAGGAGTTCCTATAATACAGTGCTTGTGAAAGGCCTGGGGAGGGGTGGCTGAGTCACAGGAAGCATCTCCCCACTGCCCTCCTTCATAGAACATTCCAAACTAAATCACTCGCAACCACAACCCAGTGTCTTCAGAACCCAATCTCTGTGCACACATTGACACACAGTTTCCACAGCCCAGTGCACGCACACGCGTGCGTTTTGACCAATCATATCAGCTCTGAAAAAGACCCGATTGGTCAAAAGACCAATTAGTAATTAGTGGGAAAAAAGATCAGAATTAGGCTGCCTGTCTAAACGCAGCATCTGAGGCGACAGGCCTGCCTAAATGTGTATGTACTCTAGTCCTAAGTGTATTGTATTAGCTAATAACACAGCTCAGATTTGTTCTCTGCATTCCTCTGGCTTTACATTTTCTAAAAACGGGCAATAATGAATATTAACTGAGACATTACCTGATCTAGTAGAGCAGGGACGATACCAGTATTGCGATACTCGTTAGTATAGTGGCAAGGAAACAAAACACCAAGTGGATTTAACCTTTTTAGGAAAACAGCCTTAATGTTGGAAACAAACATTATGTTGTCATCTAGAGTTACATTTACAGAACACAATAGTTTGCATGTTTTTAAAAGGGACCGAAGAGTTTGGTCTGCTTTGTGTTCTCATTTTTGCCAAAGAAAAAAAATGTGCAATACTGTATCGTCACAGCCCTATTAGGCTTATCTAGTCTCTTGCAATAGCGCTCTATGACTTTAAAGAATATTTCTCTCAAAACTGATTCCTAAAATATGTGTCCAGAAATTTGGTCAACGCTGTCAGATTTCTCTACAATCATAAATAAATCAGGAACGAACTACACCATAATGACCTCTTCTTCATGTCTTCCTCACATGTAGTACAACAAGACTACTCATGGTCTGTCAAGATATATAATTGAGAGATTTAAACAATATTGAAATCACCTTGGTCACAACCATAAACTGTCAACGCCATCTCCGTGATAGGATATACATTTTGGTTCAAATATGTTTATTTTAAATGAGGTTTTAGAGTCAAAGCAACTGAGGCAAAACTACATTTCTACTTTGACTACCACTGGAATAAGGGGATCTTTTTTGACAACTTCGTAAAACATCAACTCCGTCAGATTTTTGTCTAACGTCAATTCCATCAGAGTGCTGAAAGAATTGTTAGATTTTTTTGGGAGGATTTTCAAATGAATAATATTCTATATTTGAAAATTGTTGAACTTTGAAAGGCAAAAATAGGTCTGTTAGTATTTGTTGTCAAGTCCGTCAGTGATGGCTAACCCCCTTAAGATCAATTTGTTAATATTGAGAAAAAAATATTTATATTACTGTTCTGCAACATACTTAAACGCATTTGCTGTGCTAGATGTAACAGATAATGTTTGCTTTATAAAATGTTTTATGTGCTGAATCTAGACAAACATGCCAAAATGCAAACGAAATGAGTGCTGGAGCATTATATAGCGTTATAAAATAAAAAATAACTTGAGATCTATATGACATATTTGAATAATCTAATGTTAGAATTACACAATCAAGTCCTTTAAACGCTTGAAAACAAATGTGAAAATTTTAATGCCTTTAAATGGTGTCTGACAGAGTTGACATGGGCTTAAATCCAGTTCATTGCATTTTATGAAGAAATTAAAGAGTTAGGTAGTTCCTTTACATGGTGTGATAGCTGATACTTTGATCTCTCAAAATAAATATTTTAATATAAATGAATTAAGAAAAATATAAGTATCAGAAAGATTCTCATCTTTCAAAAATTCCTGAGCTGTCAGTTTAATGGCATGTTACCCTGCCATACTCAGTATCACCACTGTTGCTATAAAAAAAAAGTCATCATAATATAGACTAACAAAAATAGACTATAGTTGAGGACAGCTCCTTCCAGTTAGGTGTATTGTTTCAGCTGAGAGAGGCTGGTGTGGGTGTGTTATTTTTAGAGTTTCATTACTTAGGCTTTGTCCATATCAATGTGTTGTGCAGGGGGGTAGTAAGCAGTAATATGACTGACTGGTTGGCTGGACACCAGCCATTAGTTCCGGTGCAGACAGAGCTGTTCCAGCCGACAGCAGTGCTGTCAGAGGTGCTCTGCTGGGCATTATGATCATGATCTCACTTCCCCTTCCTGCCCTGATGTGATTTTATGGGTTAAATTGGCCTGCTTACCTAATCTGTCTATTAGTGGAGACAACAGCAACAGCCCTGAGCAGGGAGCTGCTCTTCTGTTAGTACTGGAGAGTAATATCCCAAAGCAGGGAGCTGACAGGCAACCAGCTGATGAACAGGCAACAGAGACTGACTGGGACCAGAAATCAACCCAGGCATTTAACACACCAGGCAATTTTTTTGCCAAATAATGGTAATTATTTATGTGCAAAAACACACAAAACTGGCCCAAAGATGGACCAGCCATCTGGCATTTGCTCAAAGTTCCCTATGGCCAATCTGTTTATGACTGGCTACATACCTCACAGGTCTCTCCCTCTCACTAGGGCAGTCTCAGGCTAAGGCTAAACTACAAGGTATTGAACTTGGGACTTCTGTGAGACTCATGGACTCCATTAGCCCACTGAGCTAAAGCAAAAGGTTGGGTGTTTTCAGCAACATCTGGCCTACATAATGCAGAACCTAATTTGTCAAAGACAGAACCCCAAAATAAATCATTAATCTGCTAATAGACTAACAAACACAATGTATCATAAATGAAATACTGAAGGGCACAGATCACTGACCCATTTACATTAAATACATCTCCACACACACACACACACACACGAGTAGGGTCAGTCAGTCAAGCCTGGGAAAAAGGAGTATTAGACTAAACACAGCTTAGTGTTATTGACATGTTTAAGAACACACAATGCGACACTGGCAATGTTAATTTACAGTGTGCGTGCCTATGTATATTAGGGGTGCTCTGTTTATGGATAACCTTATACATTTGGGATAAGTCCAGCAGTAGTTGTACATAAAGCAAAAACAACAAAGCCAGTCTTATCTGTGTCTAAATGGCAGTGTATGTCAACCCAGACCTAACCAAACCAGACTATACTGTTTAATGCGTAGAGGCTGTAAATACCAAGACAGGAGAAAAAAGAAGAAAAAAAATTCAGGGCCAAAGTCCTCAGTTGGCAAATTCCTGGCATTTCTCTCTCAGCTGGAGCCATGACTGATCACAGCGGCCTACCAATCAGAGCAGGCCCAAAAATAAATCACACATGGAATAAAAATAAAGGGATACACTATCAATCAATTTGTCTGGTAAAATCTTGCTCAAATAATGTTGTGTTGCCTTTCAATATATCCATTTGTAGCAATGGAGGGGGAACAACCAGAGTAGGGCTTGAACCAGCAACCCTATAAAGGTAAAAGGAAAGCATGCCACCTGTGCTATAGAGGTTCAGATCTCGACCCTGTTCCCAGATCTGTTAGTGCTGTTTTGCCAACTCCTCATATAAAAGGGGAATGAATGTGAATGTTGGTGGGCTCTGTTGGCTGCATTGGAACGAGTGGGTAGTAGACATGGCAAATGGTAATTTGCTGGGGAGTGTCCAGAGAGAAAGAGGTCTTTAGTGAAAGGCAATTTCAGTCTTGATGTTGCCACAGCAACGAGCCACTGAAGGGGAGGGAGGTGGGCACGTCACAAACTTTCTCTTTGGCCCCAAGAAACCGATGGATAGTTGGTGTTCTCCAACATGGCCTACTAATTAAAAAATATGACGGCATCTAATCTAGCCACATCTAAACACCGTTGAGCCATAGTTTATCTAACTGCATACATGTATCGTAAATCACTCAATTCCAACAAGAGTTCATTGCTTAGTCCAGTCACTGGCTGTATTGTCGCGTCCGCTGATGGCAGACTATAGGCTACCAATACGATCTGACTGTTACATTTTTACAAGTCATCATCTGCCCCACAGAAACTAGCTAGGCCTGTGTCTATATTGAGCACTCTCCATGCAGCCCTGTCAGATTCCATTTAATTGCGGTATGGTGTTTCTATGTCTGAAAAACTGCGCGAAAATGCAGCCTGTGTCTTTTCGGTTGTTAGCGTCTTCTTACCTGCAGATGTTCCTGAAATCGTATCGGCAGTATCTGAGCCATTTTTGAGGCTTTTTGTGTTTCAAGTGTCCGGAGAAAAGGAAAGGGGAAGGGGACACGAGGAGTAATGAATGTTGTCTTGTATTAAAAGTGCCCAAAAAGCTCTCAAAGGTAAAATACGATGTACAATGAAAGGCGTCTTGCCGGCTTACGTTGATATCACCCGAATTCAGTGCTGCACTCATTTAGTAGCCTAACACCCAAACAACACTCCTGAACCAAAACTCTACGCTTCCGCTAAGTAAAATAGTCCACAACAATTAGACTTTAAAGCTCTGAGAGAAAACAAAAAAATTGCTGGAGCTCAAATGTTTATGGTATTCTACAAAATAATACATTTGCTATTCATAAGCCCTACAGTCGGCCAATGGGATTCCCCCACAAATACCAATGCAGATGGCTAAAACATCGATGTCCTCAATGTACCCCTCCGCAGCCCCTTCCCCCTTAATTTTTTCTAACTTCGAAATAAAAGGCACGTGACAAGCCCCCTCCCATTCTGATTTCTAAAAACTCCAATGCTGTGACGTCGGGAATGTGCCTTTACCCACCCGCTGAAAAGAGACCAGAAGTGAGAAAACATGTTAAGATTGTAAAAGAGGAACTGAAATAGTGTATGAGACAAGGTAATAGTATGCTTTTAGGCTATGTATGTGTACATCGCTACCACCACACCTCAACTAGTCAGCACCTACATCATTCACCTATCCCTTTGTCATTATCATCAAGGTTTTTATTTTCTGCCACAAATCCACATTTCTGAACTGCTCACTGGTGAGTTGTGCTATGGAAAGACATGTCGATTATGGTCTTATCTCGGTGGGTTGAAATAGGGTGAAACCTTACAATTTTGGAAATCTAAACAACTTCAACTTTGAGGGAAAATAAAATGCTATTCATGCTGTGGTGTTCCAAATGCAACAGAATGAAACAACACAGACCGGATGTCAGAACATTTCAGTCTATATTATTATAAATAGAAACATACAGATGACCAACACTTATACAGTATTCACAACACAGGTGTGGACCCAAAAGTGAATCCAACATCACTGAAACAAAACTGCAAGAATGAAGTATTGAATATTTATTTTCATAGTCTACTCACTATTCTATTCAGGTGCAAGCGTATTCAAATCAAATCCCCCCCTAAAAAAGTGTTGCTAAGGTCATACAGGCATAATTACAGCATACTTTAAAACACTCAAACATATACAGTACACAGATATACTGTAATACACTTCCAGCCATTTTCATCACAAAACAAAAGAGGGGTTGTAATGGACATGTTGTGGGTGAGGAATATGACTATTGAAAGTAGTATTTCCAAGTTTGTAAAATGTATTTAGTTATTAATGGCAGCATTTAATGTACTTTATGGACGGGCTGGTATAGATACATTTTGTGGGTTAAGGGTAGTGTAGTTTATGGTCAGGCTGGGTGGGTGAGACATTGTGTGGGGGGGGGGGGGGTATGGGTAATGTAGTTTATGGACAAGCAGGGTGAGTGAGATATGTGGTGTGCTTGGCCTGACTCTTGCTATCGATCAGCAGCAGTTGGTTATTCTTGTGGTGAGAGATGATCTCCTGGAGACTACAGAAAAACTGAGAGGGAGGGAGTAGCGAGGGACAGAGAGAGAAAGGGAGAGAGAGTTACTACAGTAGTTAATGCAGAGGTTACAGTATAATACTAAGTTGCATTCCTTAGTCTCTTTTCCACACAGCCTCTGTTCCTCCCACATCCTCCCTCTATCATCTCCTCTCTCACCTGACCTCTTCATTATTTTTTCAAATCCTCCTTTCCTCCTGCAGCCTCTTGTCTTTTCCCCTCATCCCACCATACCCTTTTACCCCTCTCTCTCCTTCCCCCTGCCTCTTCACCTCCTCATTCTTCTTGCCCTCCTTTCCGAGGGCGTAGCCGCGCGTCTCCTCCAGAAAGCGGATGGGGATGTTATAGACCTTCTGTCTGTATAGGACAGCCAGTGTGTAGGGCTGACGGGCATTCTGGGCTGAACTGTGACGTATCAGGAATGCCCCGTCCTACAAGAGGGAGAGTGGTAGGAGAGGTGAGAGGGAGAAGAGGGTGAGGGACGAGGGGAGCGGAGGAGAGATACAGTGGATATCAGTATCAAAACCCACATGACCTCTGAATCAGCACAGATGACTCAGACTCACTGATGGTGTGTGTGTGTGTGTGTGTGTGTGTGTCAGCTAAACCCAGAAGCTATACACACACACACACACCTGGAAGAATACTTTATTACCCTCTGCACTGCCCTGTGCCTTTCCTGTCAACCTGTGTCTGATAGAACCTCCCTGCAAACCTGTGTGTCTGCAGTCAAATAAAAGGGGAGTTATGACTGAGATTACTCTCACATCATTGCTTGTCCATTTCAGCGTGAAATTAAACAGGTCGGCTGTGTTAGTGAAGACAAAGGACCAGAGACAGAAACACTCATATAGCCAGCAGCATTATAACACATAAAACAGCAGCAGCTACTGAGCAGCACAGAGAGAAGAGGGGAGAGAACAAAAGAGAAACAGGTGGATGTATTTGACAGGCTAATGACAGGCTAATGCACTAATGATGCCGGACTAACTATACTGAACAAAAACGCAACATGAAACAATTTCAAAATTTGAGTTACAGCTCATATAAGAAAATGTGTCAACTGAAATAAATTCAATAGGCCCTAATCTATGGATTTCACATGACTGGGAATACAGATATGCATCTGTTGGTCACAGATACCTTGCTGCCGGTAGAGGCGTGGATCAGAAAACCAGTCAGTATCTGTTGTTACCAACATTTGCCTCATGCAGCACGACATCTTCGCATAGAGTTGATCAGGCTGTTGATTGTGGCCTGTGGAATGTTGTCCCCTTCCTCTTCAATGGTTGTGCAAAGTTGCTGGATATTGGCAGGAACACGCTGTCACACACGTTGATCCAGAGCATCCCAAACATGCTTAACGGGAGACATGTCGAGTGAGTATGCAGGCCATGGAAGAACTGGGACATTTTCAGCTTCCAGGAATTGTGTACAGATCCTTGCGACATGGGGCTGTGCATTATCATGCTGAAACATGAGGTGATGGAGGTGGATGAAGGGCACGACAATGGGCCTCAGGAGATCATCACGGTATCTCCATGCAGGCAAATTGTCATCGATAAAATGCAATTATGTTCATTGTCCGTAGCTTATGCCTGTCCATACCATAACCCCACCATGGGGCACTTTGTTGTGCCCACAGGTACACCTGTGTAATGATCATGCTGTTTAATCAGCTTGTTGATATCCCACACCTGTCAGGTGGATGGATTATCTTGGCAAAGGAGAAATACTCACTAACAGGGATGTAAACAAATTTGTGCAAAACATTTGAGAGAAATAAGATTTTTGTGCGTATGGAACATTTCTTTGATATTTTATTTAAGCTCATGAAACATGGGACCAACACTTTACATGCTGAGTTTATATATTTTTGTTTAGTGTATAACTAATCATATTGATTCGCCTGGTGTGCTTCAGAGCTGGAGATTCTACATCTACATGCATTGTTATTGTGGAACTTCAAGAAAGGAAAAGGAAAGGGGGATACCTAGTCAGTTGTACAACTAAATGCATTCAACTGAAATGTGTCTTCCGCATTTAACCCAACCCCAAGAACTGTATGTCTGTGTCCATGCTCATCTCCAGTTTGTTATTGTTTCCCCACCTTGTTGATCTGCAGTAAGAAGTCCTCGGCAGTCTTTCTATCGCAGTTTCCAGCGAACCACTCTTTCTCCTGTAACACACCACAGTTCTCTATGACACCCTGCCCTATCTGTCATGATACTTTACCCAAGGGCAGCCCATACATCAGGTATATCACTACTCAACTAAGAATTGCAGCAACATTTGTAGCACTTTAACACTGTATTACACAACTATATGAGAGGTGCAGTATGAGATGGAATGACGCATACCTGCATGGTCGTCTTCATACCAGGGGGAGAAACTTTGACAGATAAAAATTAGTGTCGACCAATGTGTTGATTGCTCTACAGTCTACTCATAATAAAGCAAGTTCACTAGTATACTGGATAGCACTACTGACGAAAACCACAGTGACCCTAGATTACCCAGGGGTTAAAACATGTTGTTATAATTCACGTTATAATGAAAATGGCTTCCAGTTTATGAAAGTATAGAAAAACAAACAATATGCACCTCCAACTTGTTCATGCAAAAAAACTAACCTAAAGGAATGAAGGGTGCCCACAACTCTGATAGGCAAACCATAGTTGGAGCCGAGCGGTGAGAGAGGTGAGCCAGCAACCAGAGGGTTGCCAGTTCGAATCCCGGGTACGAAAATCTGGCGGGAAGTGAGTGTTGCTGGTATAAAATCCTAGATGCCATTGCCTGCCGTTGTGCCCTTGAGCAAGGCACCTAACCCCCCCCACAACAACAGCTCCCCAGGCACCCAGTGTGGCAGCCCCCCAAACCTCTCCAAAACCTGTATATGTATGTGTCGTTCAGAGCAGTTTGGGTTAAAAGCGTAACTTTGTTGGACTTTGTGTGCAATTGACCAATAAAGTGATCTTAATTTCAGAGTTCCGGGCATCCTTCCATTCTTCCCATTTCAATCTTTCAGCTGTGACCCAAAACTGGTCCTGTTCCCAGCAGGCTCTTACCTGCTGCAGTAGAATGTACAACAGGAGGGGGAGGAGGGCTGCAACAAACACACCAAGTCCAACAATAGCCAACATGCTTACTATAATATGAGCAATATAGTCCAGTGGCTACATTATTTATACGCAAGAACAGTAGGCCTTTATAATCCAAAGACTTACATTATGATAGATACACACACTTATCAAATATAATCTTTATAGACCACAAAGTTAACACTGTATGGATAACTATAAACAGAATGGAAATCATTATCAGGCAATACTAAGTGGTATCTATGTGTGTTTGATTGTTGCTGCTTGTACAAGATTGACTGTTCATAAAGCATCAACCTGCTAAACATGTTTAACACATAAAACATGCATGTTGTGTGTAGCATGGTCTCATCCAGCGTGTACATGCATGTTGTGTGTAGCATGGTCTCATCCAGCGTGTGCATGCATGTTGTTGTAGCATGTCTCATCCAGCGTGTAACATGCATGTTGTGTGTAGCATGGTCTCATCCAGCTGTAGTGCATGCATGTTGTGTGTAGCATGGTCTCATCCAGCGTGTACATGCATGTTGTGTGTAGCATGTCTCATCCAGCGGTGTACATGCATGTTGTGTGTAGCATGTCTCATCCAGCTGTTGCATGCATGTTGTGTGTAGCATGTCTCATCCAGCGTTGCATGCATGTTGTGTGTAGCATGGCTCATCCAGCGTGTACATGCATTTGTGTGTAGCATGGTCTCATCCAGCGTGTACATGCATGTTGTGTGTAGCATGGTCTCATCCAGCGTGTACATGCATGTTGTGTGTAGCATGGTCTCATCCAGCGTGTACATGCATGGTGCTGTGAGCGTGGCTGTGCTCTCAAGCCTCACCTTGGTTTGGGTTCCTTTAGTGATGCAGGGAGGGGGGGTTTGATGCCCAGGGTGGGTGGGGGCAATTTGCCAAGGAACATGGAGCGCCTGATATCAGGGGGAGGAGCTAGGGGTGGGGTGGTCACAGAAACACAGCAATGGAGCCGTTTCTGCATTTTCACTTAAAGATACACTCCAGGATCTTAAGCACAACAAATTGATAACATATAGTACAAATTGGATTCGTAACATATAATACGAATTGTTAAAAAGGTATACAAACTTGGACGTAACATATAAGAAATGGATGACATAGTACACAAAAGACAGAGACCACTTTTGGGTCGTGAGCTCCACTATTGGCTTAAATTATGCTAAAGTTCGAGAGTGCATCTTTGATGCTTGCATTCCAAATGGCACCCACCCAGTTCCCTATGTAGGGCTCTGGTCAAAAGTAGTGCGTGTAGGTAATAGGCCATTTGGGATGCAGACATGATCTCTTTTCAATGCAGATGGAAGGTAGTGTGTCACGTACCTGTCTTTGCCTCATTGACCAATAGAGAACTCTGGAATGGAGCAAAAAGTTAAACTAATACAAACATATGGGCATAGATTAAGCCTATACTCCTGCACTAAAAAACATGTTCAGTGGAGAATGTGTGAAACAGGCCAGTGTTGTGTTAAAACGTGGGAACCATGGAGAAACTTACAGACTTGGCTCTGGGCACTGGAGGTTTTCTACAGAGAGACAGGCAGAAAGGGTGGGACTGATATCGCATGTCAAACAACAGTACTCAAATACAATATTTAAAATATATTTATATTTTTTTCACCTTTATTTAACCAGATAGGCAAGTTGAGAACAAGTTCTCATTTACAATTGCGATCTGGCCATATCTGGCTTCTCTCAAGACATACAACGGTACTAGTAACTGGGATGGTGTAAAGGCCAGTTTAACCCAGTCCAATCAAATTTTTCCATTTACATAACTATAAACGGAATGGAAGTGAGGATATACACAGGGGTGAAAGTAAGGCGGTTCGGTCTGGTACGACGTCCCATCTAAATAAATAGTGGGGGTACGCCGTACTGGTAAAACGTGAGCCTATCACAATTAATACAGCATGCCCATAGCATTCCCAAAAAACTAGAGGCTACTACATCATTATTTAACATTACCGCATGTCAGCCGCATAACAAATTAGTGAATTGACTGGAAAATGGGATGTATACGCTCCAATTTCCGTTGTGGTTTGAGAACACTTACATTTTGTCAAAGCAGAGACGAGTGGTCGAGATGTTCATGGACAAGGTGGAGATGAGTGGCCGAGACCAAGGCGCGCGTGGACAACAGTGGATGCATTAATTCAGGCTACATGTGTATATGCTGTAAGCCTAATGCCAACTGCAGAATGTCATTACACTACACGTAGGTGTTTTACAGTGGTGTAAAGTACTTCAGTAAAAATACTTGAAAGTACTACTTAAGTAGTTTTTTTGGAGTATCTATACTTTACTATTTATATTTTTGACAACTCTTACTTCACTACATTGCTAAACAAAATTATGTATTTTTTACTACATACATTTTCCCTGACACCCAACAGTACTCGTTACATTTTGAATGCTCAGCAGGACAGGAAAATGGTCTAATTCACACACTTAATAAGAGAACATCCCTGGTCATCCTTATTGCGTCTGATCTGGCGGACTCACTAAACACATGATTTGTTTGTAAATTATGTCTAGAGTGTTGGAGCGTGCCCCCGGCTATCCATAAAAAAAAGAAAATGGTGGCATCTGGTTTGCTTAATAAGGAATTTGAAATTATTTATACTTTTGATACTTAAGTATATTTTAGCATTTACATTTACTTTTGATACTTAAGTATATTTAAAATCAAATACTTTTAGACTTTTACTGGGTGACTCACTTTTACTTGTCATTTTCTATTAAGGTATATTTACTTTTACTCAAGTATGACAATTGGGTACTTTTTCCACCACTGGTGTTTTATAACAGATGTCTCTTTCCATTCATCAAATTGCGGGTGCACAGTACACTTGCGGTTTGGATGCTTAAATTATTTTCTGAGTGGAACGAATGTACGCGGGTACCCTACAGAAGCACCTTTGTTAAGTGATTGTTTGACAATCAGATGAAAACATCATGACTGGTTGTGTTTATACCACATTAAAAAGGCATAGGCAGTGTGTCCAGGCTATGGGAAGCTTTCCCTAAAGTAAATTGAATAGAAAAAAATATAAATCCTAATTAGCTTACTCCTTATACAGAAAGAAAGAAAATAATAAAAAATAAGCTACTACACCAGAAAGCATGATTTGGCTACAGAGGATCATTTGCTTCTGAGGCCTCCCAAGTGGTGCAGCGGTCTAGGACACTGCATTGCAGCGTTTGAGGCATCACTACAGACCCGGGTTCGATCCAAGGCTGTGTTACAGCCGGCCGTGACCGGGAGACCCATGAGGTGGAGCACAATTGGCCCAGCGTCGTCCGGGTTAGTGAAGGGTTTGGCCAGCTGGGATTCCTTGTCCCATCGCGCTCTAGCGACTACTTGTGGCAGGCCGGGCGCCTGCAAAGTGACTTGGGTCACCAACTAGATGGTGTTTCCTCCGACACATTGGTGCGGCTGGCTTCTGGGTTAAGGGAGCAGTAGGTCAAAAAGCTTGGCAGGGTCGTGTTTTGGGGGACGCATGGCTTTCGACCTTCGCCTCTCCCAAGTCTGTAGGGGAGTTGCAGCGATGGGACAAGACTAACTACCAATTGGGGAGAAAAAGGGGTAAAAGTTAAATCGCATAGCCTACACTCGTACACTCGGAAAGGCCCGCAATTTGGGCAGCGGGCGCTGCAAATACCAAATAGATGATTGTTGAGTTGCGACTGTCAGTGAAAAGCAGAGATCCAGGCAGGCAAATGACAATATTTAAAAAAAAATACAATTGCAGAAAAACTGTTTGTCATCTCTATACAGCAATAGCCATTTGCAATGAAAAGACTCCAATCTGTCTTTTAGTTATCAAAATTGTTAACTTAATTGAGTGAACAGTAAGTAGCCTATCTTATTGGCACCAGCAGAGAACATCAGCCTTATGCATCCCTAGTGAGTGTGCATATTGACTGTCTTTATCATTGGGCCAGTGCCACTTTTGTTTGTTTTTGGACAATAATTTCCTCCTCCAGGTTATATGGTTGTCATATTGTATGTGCGTCTCCCCTTTTCGTAGGCCGATTATATGGATCAGACAACATCATTTTTATTGATCTGTTTGTCAGTGTCAGCAGAGTAGTCTACCGTCTAATTTTTGTAGTATAAAAATAAATGTGTGCGTGCGCTTGGGTGTCCCATACCATTAAGAAATGCCATTTCTTTTTACTCCTGGATAAGATATACACTTATGTTACACCATGAATAGTTTAAGCATTTGTCATCTCATGTCTTGACAGGTGTACTCACATGGGCATGGGGGGAGGGGTGGCTGCTGTCTTGGGTGGGAGGGGCATCCTCATGGGCCCACGAGGAGCAGGGGGGCAAGCTGGAGATAGAGGAGAGACAGTAGTATATCTTTTTTTCTCAAAATAAGCCATTGACTTGTATAATTTGGAATGAATGTCCTGTCTCTATCTCATAAAAGATAGTCTCTCTGAAGTTATAACCAATCAATCAACCAACCAATCAAACCAGTAGCTACAGGATTGTAATGTGATATGTGAATGTTTACATCTACATCACAGCTTAGGTAGTGTTAAGCACCGGCAGCAATTTTTCAACTAACCTTTACATGACAATACTTCCTTAGTTCTCTAACTTGGAAGTTACCTGTGTCTTCTCCACTCTCATCGCTAGTTGTAGGTGAAACGTTTGAATTTAGAAAATGCTCTGTTATTAAATTAAATAAATGCTCCATGAGGTAATCTAACAATGTGTACGCATATTGTCTATTTCAGATCTTCTCTCACTGATCGAGACAGGTGTGTGTCATTCAAAGCGACGCTTGATTTCTGATTCGTGTTCATGATGTCCAGCATTTTTGGGTGGACACCCAACTGTCTCGAATACAATCACATTACAATCCTGCAATACACATACTAGTCAAAGCCTCATTATAAATGCACTGGGTGGCCCTACGGGAGTAACTGACCCGCTGTGGGCTCTAGATACAGGTCATCACTGTCTTCCTGAAACAGAGACACAACACACATATTAATCACCTCTCTCTGGCTGAATTAGAAACCACTGAATATACGGAGTATACATTGTGACTGTGTTAAAAGGGTACAGCAGATGCAAAGGCTTAAGCTTTGGGGCTGGAGGTAGGGGGTTAGGGGTGAGGCTGTTTGTTAATGATGTGTTGGACTCACCTGTCCTTCATTAGGATCCAGGTAGACATCTGCAGAGAAGAAAGAAAAGAGGCTGATGTAGAAACAGTTGCAGTATCACACATCCCTCTAGTGGTCATTTGATGTAATAGCACACTGATATCAGTCCAGGGTTCCAGGGTATTATTTTGGTCAAGTTCAGCCTGAATACATTACAGACGGATGCCAGATATTACAACACCTGGATAGGTATTTAACATATCAGCTCCACATCATGTGCTATAGCCATCTGATAACTGACTGCATAGTTGATAACGTGGCATGCAACCATTGGTAGATGCAATGCAACGTATCTAGTCAGGTAGGAACTAGACTTATGACTGTAGAGTTTACCTTCCTCTGCAGGTGGTGGGGGAGAGGCAAACTTCTTAGGAGTAGACCTCTTCCCTGGCTTCTCCTTCCTATCTACCTCAGGCGCTAGAGAGGGAGAGAGAGGGAATTCTCCTGTACAATAAATGCGTCAAGAATTATACTAACTGTTACACCTTTTCATGAATCAACATTCACATCTATGTATAGGGCACAATGTGTTCATATTCAAAATACACAATCAAATAGGATGTCATGGATTAAGAGGGGAGGGTAGAGAGCAGCGGATAGGAGGATAGAGAGCAGAGGATAGGAGGATAGAAAGAGGAGGATAAGAGTATAGAGAGAGGGGAGAATAGGAAGATAAGAGAGCGGAGGAAAGAGAGGGGGGATGATAGAGCGGGAAGTCTCACGTTTCTTGGTGTTGGGGTCAATGTAGAACTCCTCAGGGTGAGGCTGCTGTTTCTATAAAGGGGAAAGACGACATTAAATAACACTAAAATAATGCACACAGAGAGGTAGGCACACAGGCTAAAGTGAAAAATAGATATGGGCAGTGCTACTCTGATAGTTTACCAATGCTTTGCCCATGGGCGCCATCTTGGTTGGCCTTGGGGGTGGAGCTGCCTGCCTTTTGGGGAGAACAGGATTGGACCGCTCTGACGTCCTCTCTGTGGAACCCAAAAACAGCCAATCAGAGCGCTACGTCCTGTTCTACAAAGCCAAGAGCTATAGTCCCTCTGAAAAAGTTTACACATAAATGCACACCTCAATACAATAGATACAGGGATAAAATCTAAATTGGAGATCCACGCACCAAACTTAAGTTTTCAAGCAAATCTCCAATTGGCACGAATGCATGATTTACATGAAAGTCAGATTAGCGGATCTCAAATGAGAATGATATTCTACAGTGGTGGTTACCCAAATAGACATTCTCCTCCACATGTCTGGAAGGAACCTTCATGGCGGGTCTCTCACAGGGGGGTGCCTCATATGTGTCCCCATCCTCTTCATCCTGTCATCCACACACAAACACACCAAGATGACTACACAGGACCTCTCACAACAAAATATCCATTGGTGTATCTGTCGTGTGTGTGACATTTCGCCAGTCACTGTGGGAAAAGGCTATTTTAGGGTTAGGGTTCCAATTAGGGTTAGGTTTAGGAGTTATGGGTTAGGGAAAATAGAATTCTGCATGGGAATCAATTGTGTGATCCCCACAAGGATAGTAAAACAAAAGTGTGTGTGTGTGTTGTGTATTCTCCTACTTACAAACTCATCTTCTGGCCACCCACCATACCCCGTATTTTCTCTGAAACAAAGAAATAGAGAGAGGAGAGAGCGAGAGAGCGAGAGAGCGAGAGAGCGAGAGAGAGAGAGAGCGAGAGAGAGAGAGAGAGAGAGAGAGAGAGAGAGAGAGAGAGAGAGAGAGAGAGAGAGAGAGAGAGAGAGAGAGAGAGAGAGAGAGAGAGAGAGAGAGAGACGAGCAGAATAAGCACTTCACACTATAACTTTCCATAAAGAGGAACCATATATTCCAATAGCATAATAAGGGGATTTCCTGAAGGCTCACCTATCCTTTTGGGTGGAGTTGGGAGGCCCACTGTGTCTGTAATGAAAAAGAGAAATGTTACTTGCGTGTGGTGTCATGTCAGTGGCTTACATTTCTGGTCAGAGGAAGGCATATAAGACTGACGAACAAAACGTTTATCTACACTGTAGGCTACTTACAGGTTCTTGAATTTTCCAAAGAAACTCTGAAAAAGAAAAGAAAACAGAAGGACTAAAATCTCTCTCACACACACACAGGATCTAAACACTAACCTTTTCAAACCGTTTGTGTGACACTATACAATAAAGGGCACCCTCAGTTATACTGTATGTCTAGGCCATCCCAGACATTTACATGTAGTTAACCCTCTCCCGTCAGCCTCGCTATCAGACCTATTACACAGGCTGCGTCAATGACTGCTTTAAGTACCGAAGGTCACTAAGCCAGGCAACAGCGTTTTAATCAAAAGACAAGACCTCAGGTCACAATAAATGAAAACAACTTTGATGAAGACTTAAACTATCACAAACTACAACAGGGGAATATTGATAATTGAAAATTCCCCAAATTAAAAATAAACACTACCATTCTTTTGAGGGTTTGGGGTCATTTAGAAATGTCCTTGTTTTTGAAAAAAAAGCACATTTTTTGTCCCTTAAAATAACATAAAATTGATCAGAAATACAGTGTAGACATTGTTAATGTTGTAAATGACTATAGTAGCTGGAAACTACTGATTTTTTAATGGAATATCTACATAGGCGTTATCAGCAACCATCACTCCTGTGTTCCAATGGCACGTTATGTTAGCTAATCCAAGTTTATCATTTTAAAAAGAGCAAAAAAAGTTGCTTTTCTTTCAAAAACAAGGACATTTCTAAGTGACCCCAAACGTATGAATGGTTGTGTATATTTCTTATACACTAGTCTTGCATGCAGAAATAAACTATTTACACAATTTAACAAATTATCTAGTGAAGCCACACACATTGTTGTATCTGGGAGGGGAGGTTAAGGGAGGCACACTGTACCTATGATGAAACAGAGATAAAAACAGGTGACTAAAATCAGGAAGTGAACTTGGCTGTGTTTTCCCACAAGGCTGATTCTCAGCAGGGCTGGTCAGAGAGGAGAAGGATTGATGTAAATTATCACAAAAATAGAGAGAGGGGGAGGGACAGGGGAGAATGAGACTGGGAGAATAGAGAAATGGCAAGAGAAGCACAGTTTGAGTTGATTCATCTGTTTAATATTTAGATTTCCTGTGCGTGAACATCGTTAATGAACAAAGCCACCCCCCATAACATGGTCTTTTCTGTTCTACAGTATCCTAATTCTTAAAAACAGTGTGTCATTGTCAATCAATCAATTTCAAGTAATCAATCAATGAACATTTGATAGACTTCAGGGATTCTTTGGCATTATGGTTAGCAAGGTGAAGGTTTGTGTATTCAGTGTAAAGGAAGATATCATGACTGATATGTATGCCTCAGGTCGACAAAACCTTGAATATAATTTCCCCAATTATTACAGTCCTAGGCTCCATCTTTAACATATTTAAGTCCTGCCACATTGTCTTAAATCATTAGCATGTCACGTTTAGTGTTGAACGAGTTAATTTAAAAATGTGTGTTTTTTCTACCTTAGAAGTAGTAGTTGGTTATTAGCAAGAGTCACTGAAACATGTCGATGGCCAAATATAGAAAAGCACAGCAAGTAAGCTGAGGAATCCTTACTTTGTTATTGTTTGTGTCCAAGGAATCTAAATCTGTCATTTCAGAATGCATGTTCCTTATCCAACCAACAGTATCTGTGGAAGCTCTTTCAAATAGCAACCTCTTGCTTTTCACGCAGTCTGAAACACCCGCAGTCTAATATAAGAACAGCCAACTTCTTTAAAAAGGTTTATAGCTCACCCCATATTCAAACTTTGTCAGATGTTTCCATACGTCATGTGGTCCAAAGTCAAACTGACTTTAACAAGACAACAATACACACAAGACCTCATATCTTGTTGGGATCTTTACTATCTGCATTAGGAGAGATATGTACTGTAGGTTTCAATCCCATAAAGATGCTGCCAATATTTCCCATTCTTTAGGGATCGAGGTTGCAGATTTTAATAATATCTACAATGAAATCTACAAAACAGAGGGTGTTGTGTCCCAAATAAAATGGCACCCTGTGCCCTATATATTGGGCCCTGGTCAAAAGTTCACTACAAGTGCACTACAAAGGGAGGGAGCAGGCAATGTGTTCAATAATGAGCTTGGCTTGACTTTAGACCACATCTGAGGTATGAAAACCATACCTCTAAGCCAGGGTGAGTAGTCACCAAAAAGAAGGACATTGTTACGGACCCTGGGAAACCATAAGCCGCAGGAGGAAAAGGGAAATGACCTTGTGACTGTGAACCTTATCTGATGCAAACAGGGACAGTGGTGTCTGGTCCTGTCAACACCTGGTTAAAGTGCAATGGTACAGCCATACATGTATTGGGTATCTCTTTCTTGAGATTTCTCTTAGTCTATTTCACATCATGGCGCATTACTATTGTACAAGCATAACCATAAGCTATCATGGATATCTTCCTAGTATGTGTGCATAGCTACTACGACCACTTCCAAGAGGTCTGGACCTTTATGGAACAGGTCAGGTGGTTGTGGCTCTCCATGTGCATTTGTTCACTTCCCTTCAATGATTTAAAAGAAAATGACTAATATTAGAAATATAGTGGAATCTCTCTAGCCCATGCACACCAATCCTAGGCTTTTAAAAGTGTGGGAAGTATCCTAGTGAACGAGTGTACAGAAAGGAAATTAGACATTATTGGCAGTGGCACGTACCAAGCCATGCTTCAACTTCCCTTTCAATCACTGCACTATCATGATTTAATAACAAATACATCATTAACACACACGGAAATAACAACAATTGATGCACATGGACATGTTGCTATGGAACCCTTTAATTTAGGGAATTATTTTTTATGAAACATTCCTTAACATAATCCAATAGGCATTACACTGTGTTGGTGTTTATATTGGGAACTTGTGTAGACAGTGGTTGAACGCAATAACTGGGAACACTTATCAACAATAAAGCCACTGTACGAAAAGTTGAAAGTCCACGCTGCCTTTATAAAAGTATGACGAATCATTATAACAATAATCACAGTCTTCCATACTGTAATGAAGGTAGCAGGCCTACTACAGTATTTCCAATAGCTTGCGAACAAGATCAGAAGATGTAACGTTATAGACCAGCATTTCCTAAACTCGGTGCACGTTTTGGTTTTTGCCCTAACACTACACAGCTGACAGGTGCACGTTTTGTTTTTTGCCCTAATATTACACAGCTGATTCGAATTATCAAAGCTTGATGATGAGATGATTATTTGAATCAGCTGTGTTATGCTAGGGCAAAAAAACTAAATGTGCACCCCTTGGGGTCCCTAGGACCGAGTTTGAGAAACCCTGTTATAGGCAAATAGGCCTAGGTGCAACTTCCTTTTATCAACACGAAGTGAGAAGTCTCTATACGAATAGAAAAGTGTATATGCTCCATTACTGTCTGATTCTTTTGAGAAGGTAAAAAAATTCAAACTGTACATTACCATTGTCATGATTCAGGTGTCTCTCTCTTCTCAAATCATGAGGAAATTAATTTGTTGCTGGCCTCACATGCAAATAGGCTATAGAGAAAGAGAGGGACAAGGGATACAGAAGAGAGTGTGAACAGGTAGGCCAGCACACTAGTATTCTGCCAGCAGCACAAACGATGAAGTCAAATTGATATGGTAATGAGAAAACCTTCAAAATAAAAGGCTGCTTTTCAAAACATTGCAATGTGGATAACTAATTCAAATGATATGGAATTTTAATCAGTTGCCACTTTCATTGTGCCAATAAGAAAATACAATAAGTAATTTATGAAAACAAATACAAAATATGGTTTAAAAATATATTCCTTAAGACCAATAATGAAAAAATACAATGTTGACGCAGGTATATTGAGAATATTGGAGAGAACATTTCTACCTGTCTCAGCTAAAGTGGGGTGGAAAATATTCAGTGGGGTCTCTACTAACCAAATATGGTTCGTTTTGAAGGGGGACTGTGTCACACGGCCTGCTGCTGGCTTTTCACTCCGCCCCCTCTATAGTGCCTAATGCAAAACACTGTAATAGACTGTACATGTGATACATATTGGCTTGTAGAGAACTGTTCTACCTGTCTCAGCTAAAGTGGAGTGGAAAATGCTCAGTAGTCTCTACTAACTAAATATGGTTAGTTTTGGAGGAGCACTGTGTTGTAGACATGCATTTAGTCCTGCATGTTATAATAATTCCAAAACCATTAATGATTGTACTGTTGTGTTGAATATCAGTTGTAAATACAACACACTTTAATACCTTGCTTTGTTTGTTTCCAGTGTGAAATACAATATAAAAWWWTTTTACATTTACATTTTAGTCATTTAGCAGACGCTCTTATCCAGAGCGACTTACAGTAGAGTGCATACATTTTATTAAATTTTTTACATACTGAGACAAGGATATCCCTACCGGCCAAGAGCAGACGCTCTTATCCAGAGCGACTTACAGTAGAGTGCATACATTTTATTACATTTTTACATACTGAGACAAGGATATCCCTACCGGCCAAACCCTCCCTACCGGCCAAACCCTCCCTAACCCGGACGACGCTATGCCAATTGTGCGTCACCCCACGGATCTCCCGGTTGCGGCCGGCTGCAACAGAGCCTGGGCGCGAACCCAGCCCAGCCTGGGCGCGAACCCAGAGACTCTGGTGGCGCAGCTAGCACTGCGATGCAGTGCCCTAGACCACTGCGCCACCCGGGAGACGAAGACACAATATGAACCATGATGGACTGGCATACCTGTTAACAACCTAGATCAACCTAATGGTGATCAAATCAATTCCACTTCTAAACATAAAAGGGAGAAGCACCACGCACATGTAGTAAATGTGCAGCAGAACTCAGTAGACAAACAATTTGGACCTGCATTCCAGATATTCTTGTACTTTATGTTTCTCGTGTAAGGTCAAAAGTCACCACTGTAATGCGAAAACCTGTATCCCCATCTCGCTTTATTGATCTTCCAGCAGTTGGCAATGAAAGGTTGACCTACAGATTGAGCTCAGCTAATTTCTTCGCCCATGATCTCCTCCACAATCACAGATTATACTCTCAAAATTGCAGTCAGAATGAAGTGCTGCTGGGTATGTACAACACAGTCCCCCTCCAAAACACATATTTGGTTAGTAGAGACACTACTGAGTATTTCCCACCCCACTTTAGCTGAGACAGGTAGAAAAGTAATCTCTACAAGCCAATAAGTATCCCATATACCTGTGTATAGCATTCCAGTGAGTGGAGTCACTAGTACTCTGTATTAAACCCGTTGCCCAGCACAAGAGACCCATTTATGTTTTGCAGACTCTGAGTAATTCCAATAACATAAATGTGTATTTTATTAAAAGTGTATTTCTTTAAATATAGCCTAATTGAAAGAGATCCATCACGCTCTCCCAGAAGCTTGGCTGATGCGTAAAACCCACAGTGGTAGGCTATCTCATGAATTGATATGATGTAGTCAGGTGAGCGGACACCTTGGGCGGTTGATTCATGAGTTGCCCTTCATGCCTGCTCCCATACCCTTTAATTCTGTATTTCTTTGTGTCTAATTTGTATACAGGTAGACSAGAAAAGCCACATCCCTGATTGGCAGATGAGTGGCAACCCTGATTAGAAGCACCTGCTGCTCATCGGTTGTTCTTTGCAAATGTTGTTTTGAATTAAAATAAAATTGTACCTACACATTGAAGAAGGCTGTAAAGCTGAAATGTCTGTGTACACTATCCCTGATCCAGRGAAGAAAAAAAAACATTACACCTTTTTGTTTGATTAAATATAGCCTACACAAAAGCTTTCAACATACCAGTATTTTTGTAAACTTTCAAAATAAACAATATTACAAATAAAAATTATCAATACATTTTTTCAAAGGTGGTTGCAATGCTGTGAAAAACAGTTTTTCACTGCACGAGAGTGAAAAAGAATCGATATTCCCAAATGTCTTTGCAGGGGGACTCTTATTTTGAAAAATATATAATATACTGCTGCTTGGAAACCCATCTATGCTATCACTCGGAACATGCTTGATTTTCGTTTGCAAGATAGGTTGACCAGCAGTGCTGCAAAGGTCCTGATGTGCCTCTTTTTCCCTCTGAGAATTTGCATACTACCTGGTCACTGACTTGTATGTGCCACCTGCTTTCACAGCCTAGCCTTCCTGTTGCCTGTCTGTCGCAAAAAAACATTAAATGTTAATATTAAATTCTTCCCCAGCAAAATGTTGAATCAGTAAAATGTTATGGCCCTATACAGTATAAGAAAGAGCGCACTTTACTTCTGAGACCAGGCAGATTGGGCTGCTCCTCAATAGTCTAAAGTTACCTCCTCTCCTCATCTTCTCTCCTTTATCTGCACATAGACTGAACTGAAAACTAAGACGACATGGTATACTGTAGGTGAAAGCAACATGGTGGATGTCTCTTCAGAATCTGTAAGGAGAGGAAACAAATGAGACAAGAAGAGGAAGCTCATTGGAATAGTGGGATGCACCCTGCACTGGCCTTTGCTCTCACACTGTAGGGAAGCACTCTAACTGGGACAGAGAGGAAGAGGCGAAGCGAGGGGCTCTACTCCCATCAATATCCATCTATGTGCATCCTGAGTGGCGCAGTGGTCTAAGGCACTGCATTGCAGTGCGACTAGAGATCCTGGTTCGAGTTCCAGCTCTGTCGCAGCCGGCCGCGACCGGGAAACCCATGGGGCGGAGCACAATTGTCCCAGCGTCGGGAGGGTTTGGCCGGCAAGGATGTCCTTGTCCCATCGTGCTCTAGCGACTCCTGTGGCGGGCCGGGCGCATGCACGGTCGCCAGGTGTACAGTGTTTCCTCTGACACATTGGTGTGGCTGGCTTCTGGGTTAAGCAGTGTGGCTTGGTTTGGTTGTGTTTTTTCATATGGATCCCTCTGTGTCTATGACCGTGTTGGATTTGGTCAACAAAAAATGTGATTGCTAATTTGCTAAGTGAGGCTTATTTGATTGAATAGAAATGTTGTAATATTTAGTACTGATATAAGTGGGTGCGGTGGCTTCTTGGCAACAATTTTATATCAGAGTTGTGTCTGTCTGTTGTTCTCATCTGATCTCGCCGCCTCCTAACTTTCCCCTTTTGCGACAACGACTCCTATTGTTAGGGCAGAGACAAGACCATCTGGGGCGGCAGTGTAGCCTAGTGGTTAGAGRGTTGGACTAGTAACCGAAAGGTTGCAAGTTCAAATCCCCAAGCTGACAAGGTACAAATCTGTCGTTCTGCCCCTGAACAGGCAGTTAACCCACTGTTCCTAGGCRGTCATTGAAAATCAGAATTTGTTCTTAACTGACTTGCCTAGTTAAACAAAGGTAAAATAAAAAATCTCATCATTATACAGTGCATCATTCTACAGTGCATTCGGAAAGTATTCAGATCCTTTGACTTTTTCCACATTTTGTTATGATACAGCCTTATTGTAAAATACATTTTTCATCGGGTTCAAGTCTGGCTCTGGCTGGGCCACTCAAGGACATTCAGAGACTTGTCCCGAAGCCACTCGTGCCTTGTCTTGGCTGTGTGCTTAGGGTCGTTGTCCTGTTGAAAGGTGAACCTTTGCCCCAGCCTGAGGTCCTGAGCTCTCTGGAGCAGGCTTTCATCAAGGATCCCTCTGTACAATGCTCCGTTCGTCTTTCCCTCGATCTTGACTACTCTCCCAGTCCCTGCCTCTGAAAAAGATCCCCCCCAGCATGATGCTGCCATCATCGTGCTTCACCGTAGAGATGGTGACAGGTTTTCTCCAGACGTGACACTTGGCATTCAGGCCAAAGAGTTCAATCTTGGTTTCGTCAGACCAGAGAATCTTGCTTCTCATGGTCTGAGGGTCTTTCGGTGCCTTTCAGCAAACTCCAAGCGGACTGTCATGTGCCTTTCACTGAGGAGTGGTTTCCATCTGGCCACTCCACCATAAAGGCCTGATGGTGGAGTGCTGCAGAGATGGTTGTCCTTCTGGAAGGTTCTCCCATCTCCACAGTGGAACTCTGGAGCTCTGTCAGAGTGACCATCAGGTTCTTGGACACCCACCTGACCAAGGCCCTTCTCCCCCGATTGCTCAGTTTGGCCGGGCGGCCAGCTCTAGGAAGAGTCTTGGTGGTTCCAAGCTTCTTCCATTTAAGAATGATGGAGGCCACTGTGTTCTTGCGAACCTTCAATGGTGCAGACATTTTTGGTACCCTTCCCCAGATCTGTGCCTCAACAACCCTGTTTCGGAGCTCTACGAACAATTCCTTCGACCTGATGGCTTGGTTTTTGCTCTGACATGCACTCTCAACTGGACCTTATATAAAGTTGAAGTCGGAAGTTTACATACACTTAGATTGSAGTCATTAAAACTAGTTTTTCAACCACTCCACAAATTTCTTGTTAACAAACTATAGTTTTGGCAAGTCAGTTAGGACATCTTCTTTGTGCATGACAGAAGTAATTTTTTAAACAACCGTTTACAGACAGATTATTTCACTGTATCACAATTCCAGTGGGTCAGATGTTTAGATACAGTAAGTTGACTGTGCCTTTAAACAGCTTAGGAAATTCCAGAAAATTATGTAATGGCTTTAGAAGCTTCTGGTAAGCTAATTGACATAATTTGAGTCAATTGGAGGTGTACCCGTGGATGTATTTCCAGGCCTACCTTCAAAATCAGTGCCTCTTTGCTTGACATCATGGGAAAATCTAAATCCATCAGCCAAGACCTCAGAAAAAAACAACAGCAAAGGACCTTGTGAACATGCTGGAGGAAACAGGTACAAAAGTATCTATATCTACAGTATAACGAGTCGTATATCGACATAACCTGAAAGGCAGCTCAGCAAGGAAGAAGCCACTGCTCCAAAACTGCCATAAAAAAAGCCAGACTACAGTTTGCAACGCACGTGGGGACAAAGATCGTAGTTTTTGGAGAAATGTCCTCTGGTTTGATGAAACAAAAATAGAGCTGTTTGGCCATAATGACCATCGTTATGTTTGGAGGAAAAAGGGGGAGGCTTGCAAGCCAAAGAACACCATCCCAACCGTGACGCACGGGGGTGGCAGCATCATGTTGTGAGAGTGCTTTGCTGCAGGAGGGACTGGTGCACTTCACAAAATAGATGGCATCATGAGGGACGAAAATAATGTGGATATATTGAAGCAACATCTCAGGACATCAGTCAGGAAGTTAAAGCTTGGTCGCAAATGGGTCTTCCAAATGGACAATGACCCCAAGCATTCTTCCAAAGTTGTGGCGTAATGGCTTAAGGACAACAAAGTCAAGGTATTGGAGTGGCCATCACAAAGTCCTGACCTCAAGCTTATATTTGTGGGCAGAACTGAAAAAGTGTGTGCGAGCAAGGAGGCCTACAAACCTGACTCAGTTACACCAACTCTGTCAGGAGGAATGGGCCAAAATTCACCCAACTTGTTGTGGGAAGCTTGTGGAAGGCTACCCGAAACATTTGACCCAAGTTAAACAATTTAAAAGCATTGCTACCAAATACTAATTGAGTGTATGTAAACTTCTGACCCACTGGGAATGTGATGAAAGAAATAAAAGCTGAAATAAATCATTCTCTCTACTATTATTCTGACATTTCACATTCTTACATTCTTAAATAAAGTGGTGATCCTATCTGACCTAAAACAAGGAATGTTTACTAGGATTAAATGTCAGGAATTGTGAAAAATTGTGTTTAAATGTATTTGGCTAAGGTGTATGTAAACTTCCGACTTCAACTGTCGGCAGGTGTGTGCCTATGTCAAGCGGTGGGTGTAGCTGGTGCATGGAAGTCAAGCGCAGGAGAGCAGAGATGAGTGAACAAAGAAGCACTTTACTGAGGCAATAGTAAGAACAGAACGCAACCGCGTCACAAAAACAAATGCCCAAAGAACAAGTGAGGCAGCACAAAGTACAACAACCAAGTACAAAGTACCGGCTGCCACAAATCACGGGTACAAATAAAACCCGGCGCACCCCAGCCGGAAGCGTGCCAACCTAGACAATAAACAATACCCCACACAGACATGGAGGGAACAGAGGGCTAAATACACATAGTAATCATGAGATGTAAACCAGGTGTGTGGAAAAATGAAAGGTGGAGCGGCGATGGCTAGAAGACCGGTGACGTCGACTGCCGAACGCCGCCCGAACTAGGAGAGGGACCAACTTCGGCGGAAGTCGTGACAGCCTATCCAAATCATGTCCAATCAATTGAATTTACCACAGGTGGACACCAATCAAGTTGTAGAAACATCCCAAGGATGATCAATGGAAACAGGATGCACCTGAGCTCAATTTCGAGTCTCATAGCAAAGGGTCTGAATACTTATGTAAATAAGGTAAATATTTGTTTAAAATAAATTATATATTTGCCAAATTTCTTAAAACCCGTGCTTTGTCATTTTGGGGTATAATAACAAAGTAGTAGCTTGATCTAGAAAAATAATAATTTAATACATTTTTTTTTAATTCAAGGGGCCTGAATACTTTCCCGAATGCACTGTAGACACGACAATAAAGCAGTGCTAAAATTAAAGGATATGTTGGATATGCCATAGAAAAGGGTCAAAAAGGAAATCCCTTGTCAGTTAAACATTTTAAGGGGAAAAATGGATCCCGATTATATTAAGCAATCTATAGGCCTAACAACGCTTTACTCTGCGATGCGTTAGGCTAAAAACTTGCTGAACATTCCAAAACAAGACACGATGCACATGTGGATATCTTTGTTTCATATCTATGACATTCAGAGGCTGAGTTATGACCTAATGTCGAGGAGTAAAAAAGACTGGAAGTGTAGCACGCTGTTTGGAGAGTTCGAAGTCCAACATCAGTTTATATGAAAGATAAAACTTGGACACATGACGAGACAGCATATGGAGCTCAGCAGGACGTGGCACTGGCCTTTTCTCATTTGGGAAAAAGTCAGTCCTCCGTCCTCTCTCCTCCGTGACCTGGAAACAGATGAGTGGCCGAGGAGAATGTCACTGTCAATTCGTTAGTAGCAGAGAGGAAGAAGCGAAGCGATAGGGACAACTGGCCAAAAATCTGTGTTCTCCAGTTGGTAGGGTAGTTTTGTTTCTTTTGCTCACCAAGCAGGAGTTTTTGTATGGAAGTCAATTGCTACGTGTGGTTTATTTGATTAGGATAGAAGTTTAATAATGCTTAGATTGTTACGAGTGTACTGATATAAGTAGGAAACGTGACATCCTGGAAACTTTGAGAAAAAACACTTTATCAGAGTTGTCTCGAGATGGCTATGCATATTCATGACATGTATCTATTAGCATAGCATCTCTATCCGTTGAATACAGGCGGTTGACGTCAACACCCCTCATCAAATATTTTAAAATGTATAAAAATATTGAGCTGTATCCACCAATCCAAAGAGAGGAATAGGCGGCAGCTTGACAGCCCGCCGTTCCGCTCTGTGGACAACAAATCCCCATGTTAGGGTGGAGACAGGTATCTCGTCATTATATCCAAATCTATGTTAGTAGGCAAACGGACGACAGTCCTCACCTCCTCGATAGCCTCCTTTAGGCGAGGAAGCACAAGTGTATCCTACCTGAGTTCTTTGCAGAAGAGTATTGGAATCTGCCACACCCCCATTTGAATCAGCTATTGTTTTCTCAAAGGAATGCAAARGTTTAAAAACAACATGCTACTTATCCTTTTATCTATAAAATGTATTGGACAACTAGCTTCATTTGTTTGTATCACTTTWTGTATTTCTTTTGGGATTACATCCTGTAAATGTAATTTGCCTGATGACACGCAATTGGAGAAGAAGAGTCTTATTTCATACAGCCACATTTTTGTCCACTTTCCCTCTTCTCGCCGCCTCTCCTTGATTACTTTTGACCTTTTTCAAAAGGAGGCCAGAGATGACGGAGGAGAGAGTACGCAGGAGTTGAGCAAATTCAATTGAGAAAAGGCCTTTTATTCTGGGTCAAGCAACCACATAGAGAAAGACATAGGACTCATGTTTGTATCTGCACCATTATAGCGTCTGTGACAACATGTGCAGCGCCATTGAGGCTATCTACATTTTTTACATTTACATTTAAGTCATTTAGCAGACGCTCTTATCCAGAGCGACTTACAAATTGGTGCATTCACCTTATGATATCCAGTGGAACAACCACTTTACAATAGTGCATCTAACTCTTTTAAGGGGGGGGGGGGGGGTTAGGAGGGTTTCTTTATCCTATCCTTGGTATTCCTTAAAGAGGTGGGGTTTCAGGTGTCTCCGGAAGGTGGTGATTGACTCCGCTGACCTGGCGTCGTGAGGGAGTTTGTTCCACCATTGGGGTGCCAGAGCAGCGAACAGTTTTGACTGGGCTGAGCGGGAACTGTACTTCCTCAGAGGTAGGGAGGCGAGCAGGCCAGAGGTGGATGAACGCAGTGCCCTTGTTTGGGTGTAGGGCCTGATCAGAGCCTGAAGGTACGGAGGTGCCGTTCCCCTCACAGCTCCGTAGGCAAGCACCATGGTCTTGTAGCGGATGCGAGCTTCAACTGGAAGCCAGTGGAGAGAGCGGAGGAGCGGAGTGACGTGAGAGAACTTGGGAAGGTTGAACACCAGACGGGCTGCGGCGTTCTGGATGAGTTGTAGGGGTTTAATGGCACAGGCAGGGAGCCCAGCCAACAGCGAGTTGCAGTAATCCAGACGGGAGATGACAAGTGCCTGGATTAGGACCTGCGCCGCTTCCTGTGTGAGGCAGGGTCGTACTCTGCGAATGTTGTAGAGCATGAACCTACAGGAACGGGTCACCGCCTTGATGTTAGTTGAGAACGACAGGGTGTTGTCCAGGATCACGCCAAGGTTCTTAGCACTCTGGGAGGAGGACACAATGGAGTTGTCAACCGTGATGGCGAGATCATGGAACGGGCAGTCCTTCCCCGGGAGGAAGAGCAGCTCCGTCTTGCCGAGGTTCAGCTTGAGGTGGTGATCCGTCATCCACACTGATATGTCTGCCAGACATGCAGAGATGCGATTCGCCACCTGGTTATCAGAAGGGGGAAAGGAGAAGATTAATTGTGTGTCGTCTGCATAGCAATGATAGGAGAGARCATGTGAGGATATGACAGAGCCAAGTGACTTGGTGTATAGCGAGAATAGGAGAGGGCCTAGAACAGAGCCCTGGGGGACACCAGTGGTGAGAGCACGTGGTGCGGAGACAGATTCTCGCCACGCCACCTGGTAGGAGCGACCTGTCAGGTAGGACGCAATCCAAGCGTGGGCCGCGCCGGAGATGCCCAACTCGGAGAGTTGAAGTAGTCAATTTTCTTCTTTACAATTGGCTGATCCCTCCTGATGACCCGGTTGGACATGAGCCCAAAAGGGTCACCAGGAGGGATCAGCCAATGAAGTTGGAAGTCCCACCCAGTTGACTACATTAAAATGGTGGAAGCCCCCAATGGCGCTGCCCATGCTAATACTTATTTTGGCCATTAGACCCCTCTATCGTTCTCTATGGGCAACCACCATCTCAATTAGTTGACATGACAGACAGGAATTTATAGACACGCGTAAGGCATTACCAATAAATCATGAACATCCTATTCTCATCCTTACTGAAGTAATCTAATGTGTGACTGTTGCTATCAAATGATATGTTTAAATAAATTGATACTTGATGACTCATAAATTAAAATGTTAAAATATATTTGTTAGTGAAATAATATTTGTGAAAATATTCTAGACTTTTTCTTTATCCATATTATATGAAATATGATATGAAATTATAATGAAATAGCTTACACAAAAGATATCATGAGTCATGTTACACTACAGAAAATTGCAGGAAATTTGCTTCAAAACCCCCCAAAAATCCTAGGGACCTGAATTAAACAAACCTAACTTTTGGTGGTGTATTTAACATATCTCAATGAACAGTAATTCAAGTAAGCACAAATACAGACTTGTTCACATCTGTTGAACTTATTTGGTCTTTCACAATAGTTAATGTAGGTCATTGGAAAAATTCTCATTCCTTACAATGGGCGAAAATATAGGGTAATTACTGTCCTTGTGTCAGCAACAACACTACTGTAATTCTCCATACTTCTTCTATTATTCCACCTCTTCAAAGTTTTGCCGGTGCAACTACTTGTTTTAAGCTAAAGTATGTCCTGGACAGTCTTGTATGTCATAAAAATGAGAAAAGGCTATATTGAAATGCTTCAAGTATCTTATTTTGTACTTTTAGTACTTCAACCAAGTCGTCAAGTTTTGAATGTTCATTCAAGGGCATCCTGAATACACCTGACGTGTGATTTTATTTTATTTTAATTCCACCCTGGTTGTAGTCCTAAGCCTCCCAGGAGTCCTCCGAATAAAAATACAAAAACTGTGGGGGCATGCCCCTGGACCCCGCTAGCCGCCCTTTTGTCTCCTTTTCTCATTCCTGCCTCTCACAATCTTTGCCATCTCTCTCTCTTACAATGCACTTACAATCCACTGCTAAATCACGCTTGACTCTTTTTCAACCATGGTACAGCACTTGTCCCTTTTAAGCTCCTTCTTTCGAGTACATGAATAGGGGCAAGTCCATTGATTACGTCACGTCATGTTGAGACAAAACAATCACCTACTTGTTTCAAATAAACAATTGTGCACACACCACAGCACCCAATAGTAAAAAAGGGGGTTAGTGAGAGGGTGACGGAGAGAGGTAGAGAGATTGAGAAAGGTGAATTTACGCTTCGTCCTTTTCCTCTCCGTGTGTGATGGCATAGCAGATGTTCTTGTAGTCTACATTGCCAGCCACATCTGGGGGGGAGGCAGCCCATAGGTTGGTCATCTCCTCAGTGGTGAACCTGTCGCACTGAGTAATCAGGAGCTCCTCAAGGAATTCCTTCTTGATGAAGCCGGTAGCCTCTGGGTCCAGGACCTTGAAAGTGCTCACAATAACGTACTCGGGATCAGCACCCTTCAGCTTCTCGCCGAACATAGTGAGAAAGACGGTGAAGTTGATGGGCCTGCTGGCCTCCTTGACCATGGCTTCCAGCTCCTCATTACTCATGTTCAGTTGACCCATAGTGGCCAGCACGTCCCTAAGATCGTCCTTGCTGATTATGCCATCTCTGTTCTGTTCAATGATTGTGAAAGCCTCCTTGTACTCCTGGATCTGACTCTGCTCAATCATGGAGAACACATTGGAGGATCCACCCTCTCCCTGCTGCTGCCTACTCTTGGCCTTCTTGGGTGCCTGGGGGTCAACGGTAAACATAACATCTCGTTTAACTCACGGTCAACACAGCCAAAACATCCAACATTTTACTGTAACAGCCTGTTTAGGCCATGAAAAGCCGCTCTTGGTGATTCTGGGCCAAAAGGGCTTGGACCTCCACAGTGGCAAGAGGTAAGGTAATCCAACAATATTTTGACAATGATTCCTCTGTCATAGACATCAGTTCTGCCAGAAGGGCACAAAGTATCCCCTTCTAGGAATTTACTATGTATTGTCATTGACCTCTAAGGATGCTCTGTCTCATTCTGAAAAATGGTTAACCGCCTTTCAATTAGTCACATGGCAGTGAAGCTTAGCTTTGCTTCAGATTTCTATGCCTGGGTGCTTCTAGCGTTCGTTTGAATAAATTGTACCAATCCAAGTCACACTTTCTCAGCATAAGGCTTTCATAGAAAGGTGAGTTGTTCAAGCCTACCAACAAAGTGCTATGGATGGTCTTGTGCTCTCCCTAGATGCTGAGAAGGGTCGTGTGGAGTGGTCTTACCTATTCTTTGCTCTAATTAAATTTGGTCTAGGGGACAACTTTATAAAATGGGTGAAAGTTTTATATGATGATCCTCAGGCTGCTGACCTTACTAATGGGCTAAGGTCAAATAGCTTCTCTATATACAGAGGTACCAGACAGGGCTGTCCTTTGTCCCCTCTCCTATTTGCACTCGTTATGGAACCACTGGCCGAGGCCATCAGGGTAACGCCTGCTATACAGGGGCTGCTCATTGGTGATGTTCACCATAAAATAAGCTTGTATGCTGATGATGTCCTGATATTCATCTCTAGTCCCGAGACTTCAACTACATCTCTTATTAATATTATTGAATTATTCAGCGAATTCTCAGGCTACAAGATTAACTTAACTAAATCAGAGGCTATGCCACTTGGTAACCTTCACTCTGTACCTAATACTTCTCCCCCCTTCCCTTTTAAATGGTCTCCCTCAGGTTTTACGTATCTGGGTATATTTGTAACTCCTAAATTCCAGCAAATGTATAAAGCCAATTTTGTTCCCTTGTTTGATACAATAAGACAGGATCTGGAGCGCTGGAACTCTCTCCCGATTTCTTGGTTGGGTAGAATATCCCTCTTGAAAATGAACATTTTACCTAGACTACTTTACCCAATCCAAATGATCCCAGTATTACTCTCCAATAAGGTAATAAAGGTTGTAAATGGATGGCTAAGTTTCTTTATATGGAGTAAACGCAAGCCAAGACTTAAGATGGCAATATTGCAGCTGCCAAGTTCTATGGGTGGCTTGGATCTGCCCAATATCAGGTTCTATCAGTGGTGTGCCCACCTATGTTATATTTCTGATTGGATCACAAACGATGACTCCTCTATTTGGTTAGACATTGAGACTTCTCTTTCAAAATACCCCTTACAGGATCTTTTATTTTTCAGAAGTTTCAAGTCTGTAGAAGATCACTGCAATAATCCTATTACACTTAACACACTCAAAGTATGGAGGTCAGTTCAACGTTTCCTGGGAAGGTCCAAACTAACCTCTGCTCTTACCCCAATTCTTAACAACCCAGATTTTGGTCCAGGATTGCTGGATGCGGGCTTTAACTTTTGGCTTAATAAGGGCATACGCAGACTAAATGACTTATTTGCTGATAAGATTTTATTGTCATCTGAGCAGATGGTCTAGAAATATCGACTCCCAAAGCAGGACTTTTTCCGCTTCCTACAAGTAAGACATTATATTGTGAAGAGCACCACCCTAATTGGTAACCCTGATATGTCTGTCATTGAAAGAATGCTTTTTTTCCCACAAAGAAAAATGTCTGTAAGTCTGTTTTATGATGCTTTAAGGTCCTTTTCTGCTGTCGACACACAGAGGGTGAAACAAGTGTGGGAGAAAGAATTGTCTGTTACTATTGACGAAGAGATGTGGGAGGACATTTGGAGATATGCAAAAACAATATCTATATGTAATCGTACTAGAGCAATCCAATTAAGAATAATACACAGGGCCTCCCGGGTGGCGCAGTGGTCTAGGGCACTGGTTCGCGCCCAGGCTCTGTCGCAGCCGGCCGTGACCGGGAGGTCCCGGCCGGACAATTGGCCTAGCGTCGTCCGGGTTAGGGAGGGTTTGGCCGGTAGGGATATCCTTGTCTCATCGCGTACCAGCGACTCCTGTGGCGGGCCGGGCACAGTGCGCGCTAACCAAGGGAGCCAGGTGCACGGTGTTTCCTCCGACACATTGTGTTAAGAAGCAGTGCGGCTTGGTTGGGTTGTGTTTCGGAGGACGCATGGCTTTTGACCTTCGTCTCTCCCGAACTCGTATGGGAGTTGTAGCGATGAGACAAGATAGTAATTACTAGCAATTGGATACCATGAAAATTGGGGAGAAAAGGGGGTAAAATCTATTTTTAAATAAAAAATAAAAAAAGAATAATACACAGATTGCATATATCCCCAAATCGCAGACATGCTTTTAGCCCCTCTTCCTCTTCTCCTCAGTGTCTTAAATGCAAAACTGATACAGGCACCCTAACACATTGTTTATGGTCATGTACCAAAATACAAAGATACTGGTCTGGTGTTCTGCAAGAAATTGAAAAGATCCTAGGGGTTGATCTAGATTTGGACCCAGTTTCTTTACTGTTGGGTCTCCCTAGTAGGCATGTTACTTCTGTGGGTAAGAGGAGGCTTTACAACATCCTTACCTTTGCAGCGAGGAAAAACATACTTTTACAGTGGATTAGTGATAAGGTTCCTTCTATTAAAGATTGGCATAAGATACTATTTGAATGGGTGCCTCTGGAATATCTGACATGTACATTGCATTCTAAAACAGATCAGTTCTACAAAGTATGGGAACCCTATCTAAATTACCTAGAACCTGAGGTATCCGTTATTATGCTGCAAGGATTCTCTTAGAATGGTGGTGATCTATGTATTTCAGAATTACACTGTACCTTCCATGTGTGGAACCTAACTTCTTAGTTTAAACTGAGCTTTTTTGTTTAATTTCTGTTTGTAAGTTTGTTTAAAATGTATGTATTGAGAGACGCAATGATGGTGATGGGGTGAGAGAAGTGCCGAGCGGGGAGAGGAAAATGGTGTACGTATGTATGGGTGTGTATGTGTGTATGTGTATGTATGTATGTGTATGTATATGTATATATATATATATATATGCGCAGGTATGTGTAAGTAAGTGCTGTTTTTTTTTGCTTTGTCTCTGTTGTTGTGAAATTCCAATAAAAATACTGTTACAAAAAAAAAAGGTGAGTTGTATAAAATTGTCACGCCCTGACCTTAGATATCCTTTTTATGTCTCTATTTTGGTTTGGTCAGGGCGTGAGTTGGGGTGGGCATTCTATGTTTTGTTCTATGTTGTCCTTTTCTAGGTGTTTGGCCTGGTATGGTTCCCAATCAGAGGCAGCTGTCAATCGTTGTCTCTGATTGAGAACCATACTTAGGTAGCCTGTTCCCACCTGTGTTTGTGGGTAGTTGTTTCCTGTTTTGTGTTTTTTCACCTTACAGGACTGTTTCGTGTCGTTCACTCTCTTTGTTGTTTTTTGTCATTCAGTGTTCAGTTTATTTAATTAAATTTACAATGAACACTTACCACGCTGCGTGTTGGTCCGATGATTCCTATTCCTCATCATCAGACGAAGAGGAGGAGCGTTACAAAAATACACTTGTCCTGTTCTGTTGTAGCTTCAGATTGGTTAAGATTATGTAATATCTCTAGAGCAGTGGTCCCCAAACATTCCTTGAGTATTTCCTTTTGATGCACCAATTCAACACAACCAGAGTTTTTAAGCTACAAGACGGTCTTGGGTCTTTAGTTCAGGAGGAGCCAGCTTCCACCAATGGGTCCTGAACCACCATTTGGGAAACTGTTCTAGAAGTCTCTAAATGTAATTCAGTCCATTTTTGTGCCATTATACGGTTGCTTTGGTATCCTATCAGTTTTACTGTAGACAATCCTAGATCATAAAAACTGTTGTCCAATAAGAGGTATGCGAACACACTCACCATGTCTTAAGAGTTTGTTGGGGTTTTGCTTGTTCAAGAAGAGAAGACTACGCCAAGCTAATGTGACTGACGTGGAGGTGTTGGCCCCTTGGGGCCTTATATACCAGCCCAAGGGGGCTAACTTTAGCCAAACCATCAGGTTTGGCATGGAATGAGGGAGCTGAGGAAAATAGGAGAGAGGGAGGAGCAATGAGGTGCTTGAGGTATCACCTTTCCAGCACTCCAAAATAGGCACCGGGAGTCTTGGAATGAGGTGAATTCAATCCCAACATTCAGGACTTACTTTGGTGTCAGTGTCACACGTGGACTAATATGGACAAACCTCTATTGCAGCCTTGGCGACTATTGAACCGTCCTGTTATTTCAGCACTGTAAACTAAAGTGCTTCCTTTTCTTTGTACCACTTCATTCATAGCATGCCCAGGGTATTTGGGTAGTTAATTCCTGTGTACAGCACTTTACACTGCCCATCAACAAGAGATATGTAGCCTGTGTGTTTCAAGTGCAGGCTTAGGCTTCCGGTAAACATGTTTTCAAGTCATGACTTGTGTAACTGACCTGTTGAGATCTGTGTTTACAGTATGTATGTACCCCCTACTAGTGTGGAACTTGTGCCACCTGTTTAGGAGACTTTGGACAAGTGAGTTCAGTGGTGTTGAAAAACAATTATAATTTAAATTATTTAACTACAAAGATGAAATTATTTGCAAATGTAAAAACATGTCTGATTTATTTCTTCTAAATAGTTTATATACACTGAGTGTACAAAACAATAAGAACACCTGCTCTTTCCATGACATAGACTGACCAGGTGTATCCAGGTGAAAGCTATGATCCCTTATTGATGTCATGTCTTAAATCCACTTCAATCAGTGTAGATGAAGGGGAGGAGACAGTTTAAAGAAGGATTTTTAAGCCTTGAGACAATTGAGACATGGATTGTGTAGTTGTGCCATTCAGAGGTTGAATGGGCAAGACAAAATATTTAACTGCCTTTGAACTGGGTATGGTAGTAGGTACCAGGCGCACCGGTTTGAGTGTGTCATGAACTGCAACACTGCTGGATTTTTCACACTCAACAGTTTCACGTGTATCAAGAATGGTCCACCACCACCCAAAGGACACAACTGTAGGAAGCATTGGAGTCAACATTGGCCAGCATCCCTGTGGAACGATAGACCTAAGATTTAACAATGATATGTGTGAGGACGCGCTGACCAGCTGCCTTTCCCGACTGCAATTTTCTTCTCAAAAAATGACCATGGAATAAAGTGTGTGGATGCACGGATTATGTGAGCAGCGCTACAATAGATCTGTAGCCTAAGTATTACAAACATGTTATCTGATGTGTGCCAGCATGATGATACATGAAAATGATGTATGTGCTTTTGTGTGTCTAGGCGTAGGACTCTAGGTCTACTCTAGTCGACGGCTTAGCCCCGTAGCAAGACTCTAGTCGACGGCTTAGCCACGTAGCAAGACTCTAGTCGACGGCTTAGCCCCGTAGCAGACTCTAGTCACGCTTAGCCCCGTAACAAAACTTAGTCGAGGCTTAGCCCCGTAGCAGACTCTAGTCGACGGCTTTAGCCCACGTAGCAAGACTCTAGTCGACGGCTTTAGCCCCGTAGCAAGACTCTAGTCGACGGCTTAGCCCCGGTAGCAAGACTCTAGTCGCGGCTTAGCCCCGTAGCAAAACTCTAGTCGACGGCTTAGCCCCAGTAAAAGACTCTAGTCGACGGCTTAGCCCCGTAACAAGACTTAGTCGACAGCTTAGCCCCGTAGCAAGACTCTAGTCGACGGCTTAGCCCCGTAGGCAAGACTCTAGTCGACGGCTTAGCCCGTAGCAAGACTCTAGTCGACGGCTTAGCCCCGTAGCAAGACTCTAGTCGACGGCTTAGCCCCGTAGCAAGACTCTAGTCGACGGCTTAGCCCCGTAACAAGACTCTAGTCCGACGCTTTTAGCCCCGTAGCAAGACTCTAGTCGACGGCTTCGCCCGTAAGCAAGACTCTAGTCGACGGCTTAGCCCCGTAGCAAGACTCTAGTCGACGGCTTAGCCCCGTAGCAAGACTCTAGTTCGACGGCTTAGCCCGGTAGCAAGATTCTAGTCGAGGCTTTAGCCCCGTAGCAAGACTCTAGTCGACGGCTTAGCCCGTAACAAAACTCTAGTCGATGGCTTAGCCCCGTAACAAGACTCTAGTCGAGGCTTAGCCCCGTAACAAGACTCTAGTCGACGCTAGCCCGTAACAAGACTCTAGGTCGATGGCTTAGCCCCGTAACAAGACTCTAGTCGACGGCTTAGCCCCGTAACAAAACTCTAGTCGACTGGCTTTAGCCCCGTAGCAAAGACTCTAGTCGACGGCTTAGCCCGTAACAAGACTCTAGTCAGACAGGCTTAGCCCCGCAACAAGACTCTAAGTCGACATGCCTAGGCCCCGATTAGCCAAAAGACTCTAGTCGATGCTTAGCACCGGTACAAAGACTCTAGTCGACGGGCTTAGCCCCGTAACAAGACTCTAGTCGACAGCTCAGCCCCGTAACAAGACTCTAGTCGACAGCTTAGCCCAGTAACAAGACTCTAGTCGATGGCTTAGCCCCGTAACAAGACTCTAGTCGACGGCTTAGCACCGTAACAAGACTCTAGTCGACAGCTTAGCCCAGTAACAAGAGAAATTGAAGAGGTAACCAAAAATGTTCTTTAAATGTTCTTTATTTAAAAAGATGGGTGTATGTCTTTCTCAGAAAAAGGTTATGATAGCCCCAAAAATAAATTATAAACATAAACAACTCTTTCAGAACTCTACACATTGAACTACTAAAAAAACTGCATAAACTATTACAGTAGAAAAAAACTGTAACAGGAATAGACATAAATATTAACTTAATACACACATGTAAAATACAAATATTAAACATTACTGTCCTTGAGAGGGTATATATTTTTGAGATAATAAATAATATGAACACTCACTCAAACATGAACAAATACTGTACTATGTGAGGGAGGTGGAGTCCAAAAGCTTTGCAGTGAAAGAGCTTTCGTTAGATACAAACACCTCCCAGTCCTTTTCAACATAAATCCAACTTTAAAAGACTGGATATGCTGATCGCTGGGCTCAACCCAACTCTTATGGAATGGAGACAGATAATGGTGGCTGTGTTCAGGCTTTAGCTATATTCCAATCTGACAACTCAACGCCTTAATTCGTGCCTTTCAAGCATCTGGAAGGTGGGCTCCCATATTTCTTACGCCTATTGAGAACTGTTAGGTGCTGAGGGAGTCAACAAATACAGAGGGATGGGGTTGAGTTGTCAGTTTGGAATGTAGCTGCTGTCTTAGATTGACTCTGATCCAGCAGATTGTTTTGTGGTTAGTGCTATAGTGGGGTAGGTGGGTAACATTGCAAAATTCAATTCAAACAGCAGGCCACCCATGTAAAATGAATTCTAAATGAACTGGGAAATGTTAATTGGAGTGGCTATATACATTCCTATGGAACCTTATGTGCAAAGTACATGTCCAACATTCTATAAGCTGCATATGGAGTGGTGGAAGCAGAGCCATATTCCTAAATATATACTTTACATGTAGCTCTGGGTAGAACAGGAATCAGCTGGAAGCTACTGAGCTGGACTGAGTAACAGTCTATTCTCTTTGGAGGTGTAGTGAGTTTCTTCTGACCTTACTGCATTCTCCCTCTCAGCCCAAGAGTTAAACAATGTACTGGAGGTTCCTCTTGTGCATTGAGTGGTTGTCCATTCCTCGGTTAAGACATTGTGATTGATGGACAGGAGTCAGATGAATTCTCTCACAAGTTCTCTCCGGGTGTATGTACTGTTTGTGTGTGTGTTTGTGTGTTTGTTTACTGGCTAGTTTCCTGTTTCTTGCTGCTGATCCAGTCAGTGTATTGTGTAACACGTGTGTACACCCCGGGCGTGTCTTTCTTCCCACAGCCATCACCCCAGCTGATCAGCCCCATCAGAGTCATCTTCCCATCATTGGGACAGACGAGAGGACCGCCAGAGTCCCCCTGTATAGGAGAAGAGGAGGAGGAGATGAGGGACACGTGTCAGTTGTGGTTCAGTCATGGTTCAGCAGGAGGCCTACAGTACCATTTTATAAATATTATCAGTAGCACTAACATCCAACATGACACATCCTTGGGCCTATAGGGCTATGGTAAAAAGTAGTGCACTATATAGGGAATATAGTGCTATTTGGGACACAGACAGAGAGTGTTTGGGTCTTAGGAGGGTGAAAGAAGAAGAGCCCTCTTCACCTTGCAGGCATCATCCAGACCCCGGGTGTCCCCGGCACACAGCATGTTGGAGGTGACCAGACGCCCAGATAAGACATTAGGGACACAGCGGTKCTGAGGCCACAACCTCACGTGACCCCTCTTCACCCGCTCAGAGTGCATCGCATCAACTATGGAGAGAGGGGAAAGGGAAGGTATTAAGCTCTGGACACACTATCCATGTTGTCGGCCTGTATTGCTRCATGCCCTCTCTGACACCTATAGCCTATATAACATTGTTTGTTTTACATCTCTAGACTGAATAAAAAAAGATAGCAAGGGTTATGCACCCCTTTGAGCCCCCAGGACCAGGATTAAGAAACACTGCTTTAGGTACACTATATATACAAAAGTATGTGGACACCCCTTCAAATGACTGGATATGGCTATTTCAGCCACACCTGTTGCTGACAGGTGTATAAAATCGACCACACAGCCATGCAATCTCCATAGATCTCCATAGGATGCCACCTTTCCAACAAGTCAGTTCATTCAATTTCTGCCCTGATAGAGCAGCCCTGGTCAACTGTAAGTGCTGTTATTGTGATGTGGAAACATCTAAGAGCAACAACGGCTCAGCCGCAAAGTGGCAGGCCACACAAGCTCACAGAAAGGAACTCAGAGTGCTGAAGCGTGTAAAAACCGTCTGTCCTCGGTTTTTACTATCAAGTTCCAAATTGCCTCTGGAACAGAGTATGTGAGCGGAGCAGAGCTGACGCGGTGCGAGTAGCGGAGCGTGCCCAAATTGACTGGAGCACGGAGTGAGATTCTCAAAGGCTGGAGTGTCAGCCTTCTCGCATACCCGGCCCAGCATGCATTTGTAGTCTAGTTGTGTTCTGCTATAGACCCTTGTTTTAGCTACTGTCAAGGAATTCGTAAATATTTTCAGAAAGAAACTGATAAAACCCACAAGGTCTTAAATCAAGGTGACTTACAAATATGAGGACCAAGAGCAAGAGAGGGAGTGTGGTGATGTAGTGTCCACAACTAAATAATCATTGTGGAATCTGAAAAGACACATATCCCAAAAGCATTATGGTGTACTTACTACGAGCACACGCTAAAAGAAAGAAATGAGGTGGGTAGATAACTAAGTGTGTCATTGTAGCAAAGTATTTATTTATTTATAATTATAGTATTTTATTTCTCTTAAACGTTTTGTTCATTTTTGTTCTATTATCTATACAATAGGCCATAATTGATTTTGGCACAATAGGCCTGGCATATTCCCACGTTCAAGGAGCTTTCCGTTTTGATTAGGTTACTTTGCCTAAAAACCTTTAGGCCGACCTATAGAAAAATGAAAAACAACTCTGTATCTCTGCCCAGCCTGGCAAGAGTGGCCAAAAGGGTGTTTAGCATCCCCAGTGGCTGTGCAGGTGTGGAGAGGATATTCTCTGCTGCTGGCCGGCTCTCCAGGCTCCATCGCATGAGCCTGAAGCCACAGACTGGCTAAAATCCTGTTTCTAAAAATGTATAGACTATAATGATTGAATACAACAAAATGTTGTTTAAATGCTGAATACTTTATATCTCTACCAGCCTATTGTGTCGCACTCGCAAATGCTTCACAATGTATTCCTTTGTAGGCTATAGCCTTGAAATAATTGAAATGATATCGCCTAAATAATTAATTGTTCCATCATAGGCTCCCTGTCTGGCTCCTCACCTATTTAGAGTGATTATATGCTGTTTAATATGACATGTAGCCTATTTGAAATGATGTGCGCTTCCTACATTTCCCTTTTTATCTTTATTCAAAAACTTTTCATTCAAATCCATATGGTTTGGTTTCAATACTTCAAAAAACCAAATGGTAGTTCCAGGTAGTCACAGAAATAAGATGGGTGTTGGTTAAATTGTGATTTTAATGAATGGAGCGAATTTGGAGCGGCAGTTTTTTTTCCTGTGTGAGCGGAGCAGTTTTTAGCAGAACAGTTGGAAAGGACATGGATCAGCGTTGCGCACCGCTCCATGAGAGATTTTCAACCGCTCAACTCTGCTCACATGCTCTGCTCTGGAAGCAACGTCAGCACAAGAACTGTTAGTCGGGAGCTTCTTAAATGGGTCTTCATGGCCGAGCAGCTGCACACAAGCCTAAGATCACCATGCGCAATGCCAAGAGTCTGCTGGAGTGGTGTAAAGCTCGCTGCCATTGGAGTCTGGAGCAGTGGAAACACATTCTCTGGAGAGATGAATGCCATCTGGCAGTCCGACAGACGAATCTGGGTTTGGGGGATGCCAGGAGAACACTACCTGCCCCAATGCATAGTGCCAGCTGTAAAGTTTGGTGGAGGAGGAATAATGGTCTGGGGCTGTTTTTCATGGTTCGGGCTAGACCCCTTAGTCCAGTGAAGGGAAATTTTAACGCTACAGCATACAATGACATTCTAGACAATTCTGTGCTTCCAACTTTGTGGCAACAGTTTCGGGAAGGCCCTTTCCTGTTTCTGCATGACAACCCCATCAAACACCTTTGGGATGAACTGGAAAGCCGACTGCGAGCCAGACCTAATCGCCCAACATCAGTGCCRGACCTCACTAATGATCTTGTGGCTGAATGGAAGCAAGTCCCTGCAGCAATGTTCCAACATCTAGTGAAAAGTCATCCCAGAAAGGGGCCTCCCGAGTGGCGCAGCGGTCTAAGGCACTGCATCACAGTGCTTGAAGCGTCGCTACAGACCCGGGTTTGATCCCAGGCTGTGTCACAACTGGCCATGACCGGGAGTCCCATAGGGCGACGCACATTTGGCCCAGTGTTGTAAGGGTTTGGCCGGGGGGCTTTCCTTGGCTCATCGCTCTCTAGCTGACTTCGGTCGTCAGTTGAACGGTGTTTCCTCCGACACATTGGTGCAGCTGGCTTCTAGGTTAAGCGGGCGGGTGTTAAGAAGCGCGGTTTAGCGGGTCATGTTTCGAAGGACGCATGACTAGACCTTCGCCTCACCCAAGCCCGTTGGGGAGTTGCAGCGATGACACAAGATCACAATTGGATATCTCAAAATTGGGAAGAAAAAGGTGGTAAAATACAAAAAATACAAAATAAAAAGTCTTCCCAGAAGAGTAGAGGCTGTTATAGCAGCAAAGGGAGGGACCAACTCCATATTATTGCCCATGATTTTGGAACGAGATGAGCAGGTGTCCACATACTTTTGGTCATGTAGTGTATTTCAACATTCTTCTCCACCCTTTCACAAAAACCTGAGTGTGCCTCAGGTTACTGCCCTCTACTGGGCATCAGAAAATAAACCACAGAAACAACACTTAGCTAAGCTTCATGAGTTTAAAAAAGAAAGAAACATTTCAAAGAAAGGGTGATGTCTGTCTTACACTCCTTCTCTTTGCCGTAACCAGAGATCTCACACTCGGTCCAGTCAGGCAGTACCAGGCCTGGGTCAGGCAGACAGGCGGGCATGACCTCCGGGGAGTTCACAGCACACAGGCCAATATCACTCTTCAACTTCAGCAAGACTGAGAAGAGGGGGAGGGAAGGGAGGAGGAGGAGGAGGAGGATGAGGAGGGCAAAGAGAGAATGAGTGATATTGCTTTACTTTGGTTACAACGGCTCTTTATGGCTCTTCACATATGCTACATAATCAAGCCATAAGCCTATTGCAAGTCAGTGCTTAACATTGTGCTGTCCAATATAGCTCAGTTGGTACAGGTTCAATTCCCATGGGGCAGCAGTATAAAAATGTATGCACTCACTACTGTAAGTCGCTCTGGATAAGAGCATCTGCTAAATGACTAAAATGTAATGAAAAAATGGGTCACCAATGTCGTTGTCAAAGGTTTCCTCGTTGTATTTCTCGTGGGTCCAGTACTTATCCACCTCAAAGATCTGGTCACTGCTGGAGGAGTTCTTACGAAACGTCTGACCCAGTACCACTTGCAGACGCTCTGGTTTAAACCTAACGGAGAAAGCAAAT
>NC_036872.1:24004817-24009673 GCF_002910315.2 Salvelinus sp. IW2-2015
GAGGTTGTGGTGTGGAGGAAGAACAGGAGAGGGGGAGGTGGTGGAGAAGAGGGGGAGAGGGTGTGGTGTGGAGGAAGAACAGGAGAGGGGGAGGTGTGGAGAAGAGGGGGAGGAGGAATAGAAGGAGAGGGTGTGGTGTGGAGGAAGAAGACAAGTGTACAGGTAAATGTAATGTGTTGTTTTGTGGCTGTCCTCCTACCTCTGTTGTTGTTGTTGTTGGTGGGAGCCCTGGGGCCTAGAGTAGTGATGGTAGTAGGTCTCCTCCCTAAAGAACAAACAGATACTGTTCAGTATGACATTAGATATCAAATACTCATACAGCGTGACTACAGTTGCAAATGTACTCAATTACACTCCTAGGCATTTCACTCATTGCAATCCCGACAGTCATTTGACTCCTTGTCTTCTTAGTCATCACATGCATTACAGTAAGCTACTGTAGGTGATGACGATGACAATTCTTGGCAGAATATACAGTGGGCATTCGACTGGCACATGAGAGGACATATACATGCATACTGTTGCCGATATTATTGGACAGTAGTCATGGTAACAGGGTAACAGAGATACTCACGGCATTTGGTGATGTTACAGAGCTCCCAGGTCAGCTTCATGTTTCTGTAGACGTGACACCAGGGGCCGAGATCACCATCTGGGTTCCTGAAAGAAAGAGAGAGGAGAATGTATAAGTGTGTGATTGTGGGTGCGTGTGTGTGTGTGTGTGTGTGTGTGTGTGTGTGTGTGTGTGTGTGTGTGTTTGTGTGAGTGAGTGTATGTGCCCAGCATGCATGTGTGAGAGAGAGTTTCTCTGTGTGTTTATAATCCTACCTGCAGAAGTTGTGACTCCCCAGCCCCAGCTCTCTGGCCTCAGACCTCCATGCGTTGTAGAACTTGTGGGTGATGAGGGGTGAGTCCCAGGCGAGACAGCTGTAGCCCCTCTTAGTGATGGCCGTCGTCCCCCTGTACGTCTGCCCTGTGCCCTGAACACACTCCACTGGGCTCTGGTCTGGAAAAACACACAGGGTGAGGCACAGATTTCATTTACGCTGTGGACCACAGTCAGTAAAGTAGCCTACTTGTCATAGTTTGGCACGGCAACAATGTAACTGTAGCATGCAGGATATGAACCCCACAGGAGAAACCAACGTTTTAGACTGTTACACCAAGAGGGAATTGCCGAGGGCAGACAATGGTTTTGAAGTTTGCAGGCGGGGCTACCTCATCACGTGACCATGACCAACTCATGTCCGTTACATTCACTCCCCATTTGACCTCCTCCCCCATGAGACACCACCCAACGTTGGGCGCCATTGTTAACAAGCAGGACATGAACCCAGGTCTCCCATGGGAACAACCAACCTCTTAGATCAAGAGGTAATTCCCTCTTGGGCCAAGTGCAGACACTGGTTTTGAAGTTCACAAGGCGGACTACCTCATTATGTGACCATGACTGACTCATGTCCGCTACATAACCAAATAGCGGTATAGTATTATGTTGTCATGTCAATACCTGCAGGGCAGCTGGAGAGAGTACAGAACTCCCAGGCTATCTGGGTTCCCTTGTAGACATGACACCATGGCTTAGTATCATCGCTTGGATTCCTAAGAGAGAGAACAGGGGAGGGGAATATTTACCTCGAGTGCTCGATTGATGTATGTGTGTGTGTGTGTGTGTGTGTGTGCATGTGTGCGTTTGAGTGTGTATGTGTGTGTACCTGCAGTAGTTGTGGTTGCCCAGCCCCAGGCTGTTCGCCTCTGGTCTCTTAGCTGTGAACGTCTTCCCTTTGAGGGCTGTGGAGTTCCAGTTGATACACTCTGAGCCGGTCCGACTGATACTCCACGTACCACGGTACCCTTTACCCTGGCCCACCACACACTTCTCAGTGGTGTCTGTTTAGAGGGAGAGAAATTAGTCTATCCAATCCAGCCATCCAAACACATAATTTGTGTCCCAAATGGCACCCTATTCCCTTCATAGCGCACTACTTTTGACCAGAGCATATAGGGCTCTGGTGAAAAGTAGAGCACTATGTAGGAAATAGGGTCCCATTTGGGACACAACACGGTATCTATGGGGAAATACATTATCATAGCAACCATGTTGATCTGATAAAGTCTCTCTGTGTGTCTGTCTAGCTGTCGTCCTTTCTCTATGGCTTCCTCCTATCGTCATGCATCCTGGTTACATGACTAAGGACTCACTCACACATCTATTCCGTGTTTTGGCTCCCTGATCTTATGGTATCCATGCAATGACACACGCATGAGTATTGAGTAAACTCATGTAGAGAGGATGTACCGCTCTTTTTAGGCTTCACTCAGAGTCACATGGGGAGAGAGTTTGGCCATTGTGGTTTCAACACATGACCAATGATGAATTATGACACTGATAGATGACATCATATAATATGACTCTGGGCTCACTCTTTTGGCTGTGAACTCACTCATTAGACCATCAACATGTGTTATGAATTTACATGTTGAGTGGGTGGGGTATGTACAACGGCCTCCCAACGGAATAAAACAAACAGATTGATGCCAGCTAACCAGTGGGTTCCATGGCGTTCCAGATTTTGGCTTCTGGGGTGTAAACAATTTTTATTTTACGGTTGGCCCACAGACCACAACTCCATAATCTTTTCTAGTCATTGTCGCAGGATTGCGTTCTACCAATCTCTATGTGTCTAATMCCCTAATGATAGTAGTAACCAACATTACTACTAGATGCTAATAGATAGGCCTCAATAGCAATCCCTTGTCCTTGTATTTCAGTAGTATATGAGGCGAGAGGAGAAATATTTATTGACAGTGTAGCGTGGTCTCTGATTGTGCTCTACTTACTGATCTCACACTGAGCCCCAGTGAAGCCTGGTGGACACTGGCACAGGTAGTCAGAGGAGTAGACCGCCTCCTTACAGGTTCCCCCGTTGTAGCAGCTTGACTGATAGCAGGCTAGAGGGATGGAGAGAGGGATGGAGAGAGGGATGGAGAGAGGGATGGTTTGACGTGTTGGAGTTTTGTTGTTTTTTATTTTTCTCTAACAACAATATTTACTAGACCACAGACGAAGAGCCCACCTGTTATACCAAATGTCATGACTTCTTTTACATCACATACAAACTGTCATAATTTCCCTTTTTTCAGAACAGCTTCAACCCCAATTTCCACGTCTCTGTTGACAGCGTATGACCTCACACAAGGTGAGAATGAGGTAGTGACTTGTCTGTCATCAGATGGGTGGTCATGCATCATAGCGTTGTTCAGTGGGGGTGAAGGAACATGTGTATGCGTTTAAATATAGTGAAAGTCACAATGGGTGGGTGTTCTAATGACTATACATCCTAGACTACACCCTTTCTCTCCATGACACCAACCACTCTCCATAGCGGAGGAAAGTAAGGTACCAGAAGGGAGAGATACTGTAAATACAGAGTGGACAGAGGGAAGGCAGACAGGGGGAAAGCAGACAGAGGGAAGGCAGACAGAGGGAAGGGGGGGGGGGGTTCTGGAAAAGAAAACAAGAAAAACAAGCTGAACAGTGTTGTCACTCTGCCAGCCTAAAGGGGGTTGTGAGTGTGTGTGTGTCTGTATTTATATACAGTATATGTATGTTTGTCTGTGTGTTTCCACTCACTGATGACTGGCACATCGTGACAGCGCTGTCGTCCTCGTGATGCACAGGTGCAGCGCTCCACACGCTGGCCCCTCAATCTCAACCCCGTGTCCCCAAAACCACGCACCACAGCTGAATGGCCACTCGGATGTATCGCCCTGTTTGGCCTTGCGTTCTCCAATATCGGTGAAGGTCAGACATTTGTCGTCTTCAGGGTTGGGGCCCTGAACAAGACTGGACTGGATTAGGCTTCAGGCCCCACCCTGGCTCTTTCTGAATGAATTTTTCTAAATGAATGAAATTTGGTCAAAAAGAGAGTTTCACATGGGCACCGAGGGAACATTGGGTTGTTATGTAAGGGCCACAATGTTGTTCTGGCATGGAAACCGAAAAAACGGAGTAGCCCACCACAGCCTAGGCAAGAATGCCACATGGCACTAGCACCCACACGACTGGTACGCCTAACACCAGCAACACCCACCATCTTATCACTCTACCTAACAAAATCAAGAGCACACACATCACACACACACGCACACACACGCACACACACCACACACAAACCAACACTCACCACCACAAAACACAGAGACACATGCACACCAGAAACACACACAGAGGTAGATGAACAAAGACAAAACATAGAGACAAGACTACCAGAGTCCCTTACAAGATGAGAGACAGATACATAAATGTATACACATGAAAGAGAAGGGCGTACGGTGGACACAAAAAATGATTTGTTTGTAGCGTATACCACATGAATTAGTGTGAGCACAGGTGGCAAAGTGGCACTTAATGGCTGGGCACCAGTGGCTGGAAAGGAATAAATTGGAAAGGTATCCAACACTCAAACACATGGCTTTCATGTGTTTGATAACATTACCGTATATTTATGAGCCGTCTCTCATTCAGTAACCTACTGTGGTGTGAAGGGAGGAGACAGAAGTAGGGGTGTAAGAGGGGTGAGGGGGCAGTCCCAAGCTCACTTTATAGTATTTGTCCTCTCTTTGGTGTGACGAAGCTCAACCTGCCATGGGAGATGTAAGAGAAGTGGAGCTCAAATTTCACAGTACCGAACAAACACATGATTGTCTGCATGGCACAGTCAGTGGATGAAGTTAACTGTCTGCATGGCAACAGTAGTCGATGAAGTTACCTCTATAAAGACTTTGAATCTTAAGGTCGTTTAGCATTTTTCAGCCGTGTGCATTTTGCGAGGTTAAGCTGGTCCTAAAGGTTA
>NC_036872.1:24009698-24011798 GCF_002910315.2 Salvelinus sp. IW2-2015
GCTGGCCCTATAGGTGAAGCTGGTCCTGTAGGTTAGGCTGGCCCTGTAGGTTAAGCTGGCCCTATAGGTTAAGCTGGCCCTATAGGTTAAGCTGGTCCTATAGGTTAAGATGGCCCTATAGGTTAAGCTGGCCCTATAGGTGAAGCTGATCCTAGATCTGCACCTAAGGGCAACTACCTGGAGCTGTGGTTAGTGCAGTGGATGTGGTACCTACTTTGTCCGCTAGGGAGCAGCAGAGAGCTGACAGGAGGAGCAGCATTCCCAATACTTTGGCCATGGTTGTGTCTGGATCTTTTCTGATGGAAAAGAAATACAAATGATTGAAGGTTCTACTAAGCCATGTGTAGAAAGACTGTTTTGGTTGATTCAGGACAAGTCAAGTCATTGGGTACATACATCAAGTATTCAACAGTCACAACTTATGAGAAATACAACAAAAAAGCCAACTCCTAGTGAACAATAGGTCCAATGTCACGAGCATGCTACTCTGATGTGGGTAGAGAATGGATGGACTTTTCAATACTACCCCTTCCTCTAACCCTCACCCTGACCCTTCCTTTGAGTAAGACAGAGGGAAAGGGAAATGGTGGGATAGGTGGAACGTTTTGGGGAATTGGAGGGCATTGCTGATTCCTTGAAGTTGTGATTTCCTGTGCAGCCTTTTAGGCCTACTGACATACAGGAAGGAAATTATAGCAGTGCTTGTGTGTGCGCGTGTGTGTGCATGTGCGGTCCTCTGTAGCTCAGTTGGTAGATCATGGCGCTTGCACCGCCAGGATTGTGGGTTTGATTCCAGGGGCCACCCATGCGTAAAATGCATACACATATGACTGTAAGTCACTTTGAATAGGTCACTGTGTGGGGGCTTGTATTTAAAAGAAAAATGATCCTTTAATTAACTGGGCAAGTCAGTTAAGAACAAATTCTTATTTACAATTACTTTCCTCGTTATTACTATCTTCGTTGGTACTGGAAGTCCCCACAAGCATAGTAAAACAAGGAACATTTCCCCATGAGGACAAAGGCTATTTTAAGCTTAGGGTTAGGGGTTAAGGTTAGGGTTAGTCCTGAGGGACAGAGAACAGTGACAAACAACTAAGCACAGTTTGCCACCGAGGAGAAGTCTCACAAGCTCACGTGTGTGTGTGTGTGTGTGTGTGTGTGTGTGTGTGTGTGTGTGTGTGTGTGTGTGTGGTGTGTGTGTGTGTGTGTGTGTGTGTGTGTGTGTGTGTGTGCAAACTGTGTATGAGTGTGTGAACTCATACAAAGTTGCTAAGCCCTCTCTCCAAGCCTTCCGACAGTATGGAGCAAGTTTCTAAACAGGCGTGCAGATGTTAAGGATGGGTAGAATGACTTTGACAAACAGAGCGATGAGAGGAGAAGAGGGGAGGGGCGAACTTTACAGCGTTTGACACCACTATGTCGGCTTTCCAAAACGTTGTTTTGCAGTACTACAGAGTTGCTACGTTTTGAACGCAATACACACTTATGTGAATCTACAAAAAATTTATTGTATTTTTTAATGTGTGTGATTGGTGAAGGTGTGATGATCGTGCTATTTGGTAATACTGAAGGATGCTCTGGATAAGAGCATCTGCTAATGGAATTTACGTATACATTTACATTTAGTCATTTCACAGAGCGACTTACAATCAGTGCATTCACTAGGGAAGGTAAGACAAATACATATCACAGTCAACTGCAATACAATAAGCATGGGAATAAATGTAAATTAATCTAGTTCTCTCTGTAAACGCAACATCAGACTGAGAGATGCACTGCAGAACCCTTTTAGGCCCTAATGCTCTCAATGTCAATGTGACATACCATGACTCACCCTTTGAGAGAGAGAGAGGGAGAAAGGGAAGACATCAGAGGAATGACAAAAGAGACAAATCTTAGTTAAAGAAAGATGGAAAGAGATGAAAAGAGATTGGAGGAGACTCCAGCACTGTGGTCATTCATTGGGACCAAGACCAAGACCAATACATAAACCTACATTACACTACACACACACACACACACACACACACACCCCACACACACACACACCACACACACCACACAACACACACACCACACACACACACACTACACACA
>NC_036872.1:24011823-24047005 GCF_002910315.2 Salvelinus sp. IW2-2015
TCTCTACCATAATGTGTGTGATTGGTGAAGGTGTGATGATCGTGCTATTTGGTAATACTGAAGGATGCTCTGGATAAGAGCATCTGCTAATGGAATTTACGTTACATTTACATTTAGTCATTTCACAGAGCGACTTACAATCAGTGCATTCAACTAGGGAAGGTAAGACAAATACATATCACAGTCAACTGCAAATACAATAAGGCAGAATAAATGTAAATTAATCTAGTTCTACTCTGTAAACGCAACATCAGACTAGAGATGCACTGCAAGAACCCTTTTAGGCCTAATGCCTCTCGTGTTCAATGTGACATACCAGACTCACCCTTTGAGAGAGAGAGAGGGAGAAAGGGAAGATCAGACGGAATGACAAAAGAGAAAATCTTAAAGTTAAAGAAAAATGGAAGAGAGTGAAAAGAGATTTGAGGAAGACTCCAGCACTGTGGTCATTCATTGGGACCAAGACCAAGACCAATACATAACCTTACCTAACGACAACCACACACACCACACACACACCACACACACACACCCAACACACACACACCACACACACACACACACACCACACACACACACACACACACACCACACACACACACACACCACACACACACACACACACACGACCACCACACACACACACAACTAACACACACACACACAACGAAAACAAGAGCAGAGTAAACCCCCCCCTTTCAAGCCAGTTGTTTGTCACTCCTGGTTTATTTGGGCTACCCCTAGCTGAGCCTCTTTGGCAGAGTTGCTCTGGTCCCCTACTGTCCCTCCCCCTGGCCTATCAGACCAGGCCATATGTTTCCTGCCAACATTAAGCCTGTGTGCCTGACGTCACTCACTTCCATGTTTTATCTGTCACACACACGCCTAGTGCCTGTCCTCCATCATGAACATGTTTCTATCACACACAAATACACACACACACAAACGTGTGGGTGCCGTCAGACACCACAGGATTATCAGCTGCTGTCTGACAATCCCACAATGCAGTGTGTCTGTGTAGGACTGGTTTGTGGTCTGGCAATGATCCTACTAAACCAGCTCTTACAAGAGCCAACAGACACACATGCACATGTTTAAACCCACACTAAAACACACACACACACACACACTCTCTCACACACAAACAGACACAATTGCACACCCTTATTATGTTGGTAGGAGTTTACAAGATAACAAGAACATCTCTTAAAAGTCAGCATGTTGTTTTGTTGATGAGAGTTTAAAACCTTTTACTGCAGTGGTCTAAATCAGGGTCACACAGAGTGATTCTTGGTAGTCTTGAACAAATCTACTTTGAAACAATAGTATACACCGCATACACATGGTTATGGGCTTAAAAAAGAAGACACCTTTACCATGTCAGATATAGAGTTGAAATGTATTACATTTTGAGTTTGCATCCCAATATTACACTTTATATACAGTACATCACAGAACACTAAAATATAACAAAACTGTTTGACATAGAAACACAGGATTTCCATCTTTAAAAACAAAACGTTATTAATTATGAAATTATGAAATTATGAAAAATATTAACAACATTCCACCAATGAGGCCAAAGAGGTTGTTTTTGGTCATTGACTGTGTTGTATGACAATATATTCCCTACACACCCATGAGTGCTAGAGGAAACAGCTCTCTTACAACAGTAGGTCAAGTCTGAGTTATGGTGAGAAGATGAGGCTGTTGAAAACTGTGATTGGAGCTTAACCAGTGATAGACTGAGTCAGCATCAGCCTCATACCAGCACTAATATTCACACACACACACACACACACACACACACACACACACACACACACACACACACACACACACACACACACACACACACACCTTCTCCCCCTGTCAGTCTGTGTGAGGATGAGTCTAGCTAGCTGACCTGTACAGTAAGGATGTGTGATTTGCTGACCAGTGACCACAGTACTGGTACAGCAGGTAGAGACTAATCAGCGGCCATTTCACCTCTCGAGGGAAGTAAGAAAGAAAGCTGACTGTGTACATGTTCTCATCCTCCTAGATCTATCTACTGCCTTCAACACCATGAACCATCAGATCCTCCTCTCCACCCTCTCAGGGCTGGGCGTTTCAGGCTCTGCATACTCTTGGATTGCACCCTACCTGGCAGGCCACTCCTACCAGGTGACGTGGAGAGGATCTCTGTCTGCACCACGTACCCTCACTACTGGTGTTCCCCGGGGCTCGGTTCTAGACCCTCTTCTCTTCTCTCTATACACCAAGTCACTCGGCTCTGTCATATCCTCACATGGTCTCTACTATCATTGCTATACGGAAGACACTCAACTATATACTTTTGTCCTCCCCCCCTACTGACACCCAGGTGGTGACATGCATCTCAACGTGCCTAGCAGATATCGCCATTTGGATGTCAGCCCACCACCTCAAGCTCAACCTCGACAAGACAGAGCTGCTCTTCCTCCCGGGGATGTCCTTTCCAAGACCTCTCCATCACGGTTGATAACTCCACGGTGTCCCCCTCCTAGTGCGAAGAACTTTGGCATGACCCTGTCGTTTTCTGCAAACATCAAAGCAGGGACTCGCTCCTGTAGGTTCATGCTCTACAACATCCTTAGAGTACGACCCTACCTCACACAGGAAGCGGCGCAGTTCCTAATCCAGGCACTTGTCTTCTCCCGTATGGAGTACTGCAAATCGCTGTTGGCTGGACTCCCCACTTGTGTCATCAAACCCCTGCAACTTATCCAGAACGCTGTAGCCCGCCTGGTGTTCAACCTTACCATGCAAATAGTATCTTAAATAATCCTACATTAACCCCTGCTCACCCCGACCTGTGAACTAACACTCACACTTTTTTCCAACTGACTAGCTCTGACTTTGCTGATAACTACTTTATTGAGGAATGATTGACTTACTATGACTGTGATGTGTGGTTGTCCCACCTAGCTATCTTAAAATMAATGCAGTTAGTAAGTCGCTCTGGATAAGAGCGTCTGCTAAATGACTCCAATGTAAATGTAAAATGTCTAGTCAAAAATCTGAACAGTGATCAAACTGAATAGAAGGATGTTTTGAAATACTGACCTACAGCTGCTAGAACGAGGACAAAGAAACAGGAAACATCTTTAAAGTGTACCAAACCTTGGTACTGATGTTGCTGTTGGTAAAATATGATGTGGCGATGTAAGTTCCTTCACTTTTCATACCGATAAAGCTTCATGAATTTAATAAAAATTAAGTAAATAGTTGTAGACAGAGGAAGTTGTGTGTGTATGGATGGGCGTATGTGACTGTGGGCACATGGGCACATGATGGCATGTGTTTAACACAGTTATAAGTGTTTATTCTTCACTGAGAAAGCAGGCAGCCATAGGCGTAATCTGATTAGCATCACATTGAACCAGTGTGATAAACAATGACACAGAACTCTGGTTTGGTTCTAGKTAATTATCTTCCTTTCCTTCTCTTCTTTAGGTTTGGTTCCAATACTCTAAAATAGCCTTATTTTCCATGTCGCCACATTACTTTTTGGGGAAGAGACACTGGATATGTTATTCCCAACACTTGAACCCTCTGTCATAAGGTCTATACTATGTTAGTGACTGTGTCATAATAAAGATATAACACATGTCATGAGAGCTGATGTCTGCTTATGACAACTGATCTAACACTGTCATGACACTATGTGTTACTTAGGGATAGTAAGGTACTTGGCTGGAGCTATGACTGCTATACCGGGCTCTTGACCTGTGAATCAGGTTAGCCAAAGCACTGAGAGGCCCCCTGGCCTAAAACACCAGCCCAGCCACCACAAAGAATGCACTAAATGCACTGATTCGTAATTAATGGTCCGGGATCAACTTGTTACTAAGCAACATTGCTGAGTTTGGACTACTATACTGCCCCTTAATGGTCAGCCAGTTCCTGGAAGTGACCCTGTCCTGTAGGTGGTGCATGTGAGCCACCTCAGGTTTGTCTTGTTCAGTCACCTTGTATCGGAACACAATAGGGGTGCGCTCTAGTATTGACAACTGCTATCCAGAGGAATTCCCAAGTTAAACTAGCTGCTTTAAACCTACAATTCTATACAGGGCTAGTCAGGCAAATGGTGGAACCAACACACACACACTTACACACACACACACCCAGCTAACTCCAGGGAACCACATTCCTATAAACATTTTCTCAGTGTAATCTCTGTTCTGTTATCTGAAGGAACACCGATTCACAACTGCTTTCACTTGTTATTGTAGTTTTTGAATGTGAACTATTGCAACAAGAAATTTTTGAATGATCTCATTCCAGAGCTGTGGATTACTGAGTGAACTGACGGATGACGAAGTGATACAGTATATGCAATGGGAGTATCAGGTGAAGGGAGGGGTAATGAGATGAATGGAAAGAGAGAGGTGGGAGAGGGATGACGGTATGAAACAGAATGTGGGGGGAGTATCAGGTGGAGAGGGGGATAAAGAGAGAAGAATGGAGACAGGTGGAGGGATGGAGAGGGGGTTTACAGTAGTGAAAGAATGCAAGAGCATCAGGTGGAGAGAGGGATGAAGAGAGAAATGGAGTGATGTGGTGGGATGGAGAAAGAGTGAGATGAGTGTGGGTGTGAAAGATGTTGGATAGAAGAGGAGAGTGGAATGTGGAAGAGATAGATGTGGCAGGGTATGGTCAGCTGTATTTGACTTGATCACCAAGTAAGCACTAGGTGACTATTGCACTATAGCTCTTGGCTGGTTCAGTCACTCTTCACTTCCCCGCACTCTTAGAAAAAAGGGTTCCAAAATGATTATTCGGCTGTCCCCATAGTAGAACCCTTTTTGGTTCCAGTTAGAACCCTTTTGGGTTCCATGTAGAACCCTCTGTGGAAAGGGTTTTATATGAAACCCTAAAGGGTTATACCTGGAACCAAAAAGGGTTCTTCAAAGGGTTCTCCTATGGGGACAGCCGAAGAACCCTTTTTTTCTCCTAAGAGTGCACATAGCCTACATGTGCCAAGGTGTGGAGACATCCACCATCAGGTGAGAAGAAAATGGCATAGACATGAAATGCACGAGAGCTACATGCTCTGCAAGTAACAGAGCATAACTAGCCTACACAATAGCAGCCAAGAGTGAAAATATTTGCTTTCTGCCCTTAATCCATTGAGTTTGCTGACTACATATTTGAAAGGGTCCTTTAATTGAGTCCCCAATATAGGATAAATGCCATTATGTGATGTAAGTACATTTGGAGGGTTACATTTTAAAAATGGCACAATGAAAATGTTCTAATCAATAACATAGATAGTGGAGTAGTTGGAACCCTGACCTGTACAATGGACGTGCTACCTTGTGCTGGACCTGCTGTTTCGACCAGCTTTCTCTCGACCTCTGAATGCTTGGCTATAAAAAGCCAACTTACATGTACTCCTGAGGTTCTGACCTGTTGCACCCTCTATAACCACTGTGATTATTATTTGATCCTGCTGGTCATCTATGAATGTCTGAACATTTTGAAGAAAGATCTGGCCTTAACGGACATTTCCTCTTATAATCTCCACCCCGCACAGCCAGAAGAGGACTGCCCACCCCCCTGATCCTCGTTCCTCTCTGCGTTTCTTCCTAGGTTCCTGTTTTCCAAGGGAGTTTTTCCTAGCCACTGTGCTTCTACATCTGCATTGCTTGTTCTTTGCGCTTTTAAGCTGGGTATCGTTATAAGCACTTTGTGACAACTGCTGATGTAAAAACGGCATTATAAAATACATTTGATTGATTAATCAATTGAGTATTTGTATTTCATAAATAAATTGAGTTTGCTGACTACATATTTGAAACGTTCCTTTAATTGAGTCTCCAATGTGGAATAAATGGTATTATTAAGTATGCGATGTATGTGTATTTTCAAAATGGTACATTTGTTAAACTTTCATTAAGTCTACGATATGGGATAAAAAATGCCGAGGTTTACTGACACCATTCAACCGATGGAGGGTGTAACCGAACTACCCCCTGGGAGGCATGTGGTCCGCGTATGATGCGTGTAACGTGTTGTGTTGGTACCGAATCGAACATAAAAAATAAAGTCAATAGCCTACAGTTTTTCTTGGAACATTTGCGCGTAGGTCTACCACCGCCGTGTGCACCTTGCTGTGCATCACATGTGAAGAACTAATAGTTGATCAACATTTTAAACTAACCATTCTGATCTGTTCCATCAGCCTTATTAATTGATATGTCGCATACCTCCACTACTTTACTTTGATACGCATCATGGGGATTAAGAAGTGAGCACACAATGCCCACAAAAAAAGTGGGTATACGGCATATACCTGCGTATATACCCTCCAATACCCTCCAACACACTTCCCCATAGGACATACGTTATATCTAGAATGGATTGAATTGGTCCATATTCCTGGTAAAGTAAATTAAGGGACACAATAAAGTGTAGAATAAACGACGTAATCTCATCTAGAGAAGATATAAGCACCTACAAGCATCCGAAACCACAGCCTACTGTCTGTATGTGAGACTGCGCTCATAATAATATAGCCTAATCAATATAATAGCCTCCATGCATTCATTCAGCTTTAAAAACTATGCACAAATGCTTGGGAAAATTAGATACACAAAAATTATTTAAAACGTCACGTTGTTTACTGAAATGTATTTGACATTCCATTCGAATATTACTGAAATCATTTGGCATTCCATTTGAAATCAAATTTGACCCGGCATGCTTCACAGAAAACAATCAGCAAATGTTGTAGCCTAATGCAATCACTATGACTTTTAGCATAGCCAGTAAATAACAATTAAAATCTGGAAAACAATGTGTGGTTACATATTAAAATGAATATCCTTACCTTGTCCTTGTGTATGGTATGTTGCTAGTTCTGAATCTCCCTCTAGAAACAATTGTCATCGGCGGATATTGAAGATGAAGTGTGATAACTGCTGTGCTTCTCTCGGTTTTTATCCTAGGCTCGGCTATTTCCGCTGAAGGGGGAGGATGTTTGGAAATGATCGACCCCAGGGAAGCAGTGAGGCGGGTTTTTAGGATGATGACGCTATTTGGGCGGGTTCAGAACGGTCCCACGGCGAGTATCTGGGTTGGCTCCGAATCAGGGCATGTAAGAAACATGATAACGGATATAGTGACTATTATAGTTGGAGTAGGCTATGAGGTCAGCGTCAATGAGGTAATCAATATTCATTACTTGATATGAATATGTTGAATCACCTCTGTTGAGAATTACGACATGATTTGACCATTTTTACATATACAATTTTTCTGTGGAAATGTGACTCAATCAAAGGAACTTAGGCCTTTACGTGACACACACGCACACGCACACGCACACGCACACACACACGCACACACACACACACACACACACACACACACACACACAAAGCTGTCTTTGGCTCAACATTGAAGGGCTGATTACAGTTTTTAACAATCACTTTGGCACTAATTTCAGAACCTTGTGGTCATTTTTCTAAACTCTAGACACAAAACTCAAAACGGTCATCACTTGTAACACAGGCTGTCCAATGTTCAAAACATTGCATTGTGCATTCATATCGTTAAAGAAACCTTGCACTTGCAGAATCATTGGTTCAAATAACTAATTTATCATGAAATACCATAGGACCATTCATTTAGATCACCCACACACAAGATACCGATAGTTTCACTGTGTAGTTGTTCGTACAATCATTAAATATTGTAGTACAAAATATGTGATACATGTTTCATTATGCTACTACACGTAAATACATCACTGTAAAAGGACTAGTAGAGAGAATACTACAGACACAGTGGAATCATTGAACAAAATATGACATTTATTGATGAAATACAATAAAATCACAACATAGGTTTCTTTGAATCAAAGCAAAAATWATTAGCTACAAAAAAAGAAAAAKCAGTTAAASGTCAACTGCAGTGTTCCTCASCTGGCTTACTGTAAAAAGCCAAACAAAAGATTGATTACTGTACTTCTATATTTCCATCAACCCTGTCTTGTGGATTTGGCCACAGGTTCTCATCCACATCACAATGGATGTTTTCATTAGCCAAACATCTTGGGAAGAATCTTCGGGCATGGTGAATCCAGGCCTGACACTGGTCTGCCGTGATGTCATTACATGTGTCATCCATAGCCTGGAGAAGGGTGGCTTGTTCGTGAGGGCGCCTATCATATACCTTCCACCTCCATGTGGAGAAAAAATCCTCAATCGGGTTAAGGAAAGGATCACCACAGGGTGGTAAATTGTGGATGGGCCTGAAACCATGCTTGCACCATTTGAGCATGGTGGAACCTGACATTATCCCACACAATGACATAGGTCATGCCATCAGCTCTACAGACCTGATTTAGCTCATCAATGACGATTACATTCAAACAGTGAATCATGTGGCTACTTGCAACTCAATATATAGAGTATATAGAGTAGAGAGCTTTAGATGTTGTTCGACCAAACATTAGAACGGGCAAGATGCGTAATCTAAGCAACTTTGACCGTGGTATGATTGTTGATGCCACACATGGTGATTCCAGCATCTCAGAAACAGCTGCCTTCTTGGGATTTTTACGCACTACAGTCTCTAGAGTTTACAGAGAATGGTGCGATAAACAAAACACATTCAGTGAGCGGCAGTTCTGTGGGCAAAAACACCTTGTTAATGAGAGAGGTCAGAGGAGAATGTCCAGACTCATTCAAGTTAACAGAAAGGCCACAAATGCTCAAATCACAGCTGTTTAAAACAGTGGTGTGCAGAAGGGCATCTCTTAACATACAACACCGTGAATAATTCAGGCTGTTGTGGAGGCAAAAGGGGGTCCTACCCAGTACTGTCTGTGTGTGTGTAGATAGGTGTACCTAATAAAATGGCCGGTGAGTGTACAGTAATGTCAAATCTGAAAACATGGTCTGGAAAAGTGGTACATGGTACCATAGAAACTGTGTCTGATAAAGAATGATGATGAAATATTACATCCATAGATAATGTAGTCCAATTGGTTCATGTTCCACGGTAATTGGTGTCCATGGATCTCGTTATCCTGAAACTTTCATGATCTAAACATGGAATATTGTTCGTCAGTTTCCATAAAACTATGCATTAAGAGTAACGCATCAATTACTTATCATTTTGAGCAGTTGTATCAATTGATAGTTAGATCATTGTAATGAAATGAATAGACAGTCATCTCAGATGTAATGTGTGAATTGCATTTTGAAATGGTAATACTTTGATGTGAAGTTGTGTCATTTTGAACAGGTGATTTTAGTTCAATGAACAAATGATCTTAGCTTTATGTGTATTGTATCCAAGCAATTGGAAAAAGTGTTAGAGTTTTGAAAAATTAGCATTTTGATCATTGGTTGTGAGTTTTGTGTCTAGAGTTTTGAAAATGACATCAAGGTTCCGAAATTAGTGCCAAAGGGATTGTAAAAAACGAAGAAAAATCTATCATATTCTAATAAGGTGAATATTTGTCTTGTACAGACTTCAGTTGACCTAGGCTGCAAATCTGATGTTATTAGTGATATAATTCTTTGCAACCTGAGTTTATACTCTGCATGGGCAAAGCTATGACTGTTCGTGTGTGTGTTGTGTGTGTGTGTGTGTGTGTGTGTGTTGTGTGTGTGTGTGTGTGTGTGTGTGTGTGTGTGTGTGTGTGTGTGTGTGTCTGTGTGTCTGTCTGTCTGTCTGTCTGTCTGTCTGTCTGTCTGTCTGTCTGCTGCCTTGTCTGTTCTGTCTGTCTGTCTGTCTGTCTGTCTGTCTGTCTGTCTGTCTGTCTGTCTGTCTGTAGCTGTTTGGAATTGGCCTCCCCATGGCTCCTGACCAGGCCAGGGTAAAGACTGTTCAGTACCAATGGAAATCCAGTTAGTGACGAATCCCCTGCCAGCAGGGCTGACCCACAGTGACTCCATTGTGGTTCTCAAACAACCCACAATCCCCTGACAAACTCTACCCATCCTTTCCTCAGACAGGAAGTTTGTCCATCACTCAGTCACCAGAATGACAATCATTCCATGGAATTTGAACAACAATCATTCTAATTTCATATCTTCTTCATTGCAACTCCACATCAGGGGGCTGCGACAAGTCAAAGACATCAAAATGTGTCAGTGTATGCTTTTATATAAATAAATACATTATTATTAGTTCTTGTGTGCTGTTGAGGAGAATATGGCTGAAGTTGTTCAACTTTTATTACATTTTTGGAAAGGAAATTATTTAGCGAACACTGGACTAATTGTGGACAAACACTCTGGACTAACACTCTGTCGCCTCGTTGTCAATTCCATCTATGTTAGATTAGTATGGAGTCACCAGTTTTTAATGAGGACACCACACATTTACAGTACACACACACTTACAGTGCACACACACAGTGCACACACACACGTTTATCACTCATGGTCTGACAAGGCGGTTGTGTACTACTTGATGAATAAGGATAAAATTATGACACCAAGCCATGTCAACAAAATAATTTCCCCTAATTAATGCAATGCCATGACCACAATACCAATAAAATATGATGCAATAGTTTTGACCCCCTGTTAGAGGCACGTAGCACATGTAATGCAACTTGGTGAAAGTATTAGGCCTAAAACCCAGGTTTTTGTAAGTTTAAGACATGCACATTTGGAACACAGAAGGCTGCTGAGGAGAGGACATCTCATAATAGTGGCTGGAACAGAGCAAATGGAATGGCATCAAACACATGGAAACCATGTGTTTGATGTATTTGATACCATTCCACTCATACCATTCCAGCTATTACCATGAGCCCGTCCTCCCCAATTAAGGTGCCACCAACCTCCTGTGATTTGGAAGTACATAAAGAGACAGCTATACACCTTTACCTCTACTAAAATGCATAGTTTTGTGTAGTTAATTTAGGCCACAGGCACCTGTATTGTAATTGTGAGGCTGCTAGGCCTTTTTACAAAACACCATATTAAACAAACAGCACTAGCCTAGGAAACAACACCATATTTAGTAAACGTAAACAGGAAATAGTTTCTCAAAACAGGCTAKTCAGTGAGGGGGTCTATGCACCTACAAATCACATATTACTAGTGTAAAAAATATATATTCACGCCATACGCATGGAGCTTTTGCATATAAATAAAAGCATGTACAGTGGGGCAAAAAAGTATTTAGTCAGCCACCAATTGTGCAAGTTCTCCCACTTAAAAAGATGAGAGAGGCCTGTAATTTTCATCATAGGTACACTTCAACTATGACAGACAAAATGAGGAAAATAAATCCAGAAAATCACATTGTAGGATTTTTAATGAATTTATTTGCAAATTATGGTGGAAAATAAGTATTTGGTCAATAACAAAAGTTTATCTCAATACTTTGTTATATACCCTTTGTTGGCAATGACAGAGGTCAAACGTTTTCTGTAAGTCTTCAACAAGGTTTTCGCACACTGTTGCTGGTATTTTGGCCCATTCCTCCATGCAGATCTCCTCTAGAGCAGTGATGTTTTGGGGGCTGTTGCTGGGCAACACGGACTTTCAACTCCCTCCAAAGATTTTCTATGGGGTTGAAATCTGGAGACTGCTAGGCCACTCCAGGATCTTGAAATGCTTCTTACGAAGCCACTCCTTCGTTGCCCGGGCGGTGTGTTGGGATGATTGTCATGCTGAAAGACCCAGCCACGTTTCATCTTCAATGCCCTTGCTGATGGAGGGAGGTTTTCACTCAAAACCTCACGATACATGGCCCCATTCATTCTTTCTCCTACACCGGATCAGTCGTCCTGGTCCCTTTGCAAAAAACAGCCCCAGCATGATGTTTCCACCCCCATGCTTTGCAGTAGGTATGGTGGTTTCTTTGATGGCAACTCAGCATTCTTTGTCCTCCCAAAACTAGACGAGTTGAGTTTTTACCAAAAAGTATTAATTTTGGTTTCACTCTGACTATATGACATTCTCCCCAATTTTCTTCTGGAACATCAATGCTCTCTAGCAAACTTCAACGGGCCTGACATGTACTGGCTTAAAGCAGGGGGACACGTCTGGCACTACTGAGGATTTGAGTCCTGGCGGCGTAGTGTGTTACCGATGGTAGGGCTTTGTTACTTTGGTCCCAGCTCTCTGGCAAGGTCATTCACTAAGGGTCCTCTCCCGTGTGGTTCTGGGATTTTTGCTCAACTCGTTTCTTGTGATCATGGTGTGTTTTATTTGGAACCTCGGCGAATACCGTGGAAGATTTTCTTGCGTGGTAGCTCGTGCAGTATATGAGGGAGGAATAAAATGGAATGATTAATCAGGTGTGGTCTTGGGTATTCTTTCATTCTCAGATGTTTTGCGTTCCCTTCTTTTGTTCTCGTTATTTTCATCACTTTTTGCTCGCCATCGAATTTCTTGTTGCCAGCCTTGACAACCATAGCATCTACTTCCAGCCAAGAAGAAGAAAAGTACATCGCAATTAAAAAAGCAAAACAATGAATTTAAACGAAGGCGTTCTGCACCACCGCTATTGCGGGGAACATATAAGTGTTCATTTTTCCCATTACGTGTCACCATTATCTAATAAATTGGCTAGCCCAAAATTGCTGCCCTAACAGTTGATTTCTTCAAACCAAGCTGCTTACCTATTGCAGATTCAGTCTTCCCAGCCTGGTGGCAGTCTACAATTTTGTTTGCTGGTGTCCTTTGCAGCTCTTTGGTTCTTGCATAGTGGAGTTTGAGTGTGACTGTTTGAGGTTGTGGACAGGTGTCTTTTAAACTGATAACAAGTTCAACAGGTGCCATTAATTACAGGTAACGAGTGAGGACGAGGAGCCCTCTTAAAGAAGAAGTTACAGGTCTGTAAGAGCCAGAAATCTGCTTGTTTGTAGGTGACCAATTACTTATTTTCCACCATAATTTGCAAATAAATTCATTAAAAATCCTACAATGTGATTTTCTGGATTTTTTTCCCTCATTTTGTCTGTCATAGTTGAAGTGTACCTATGATGAAAATTACAGGCCTCTCTCATCTTTTTAAGTGGGAGAACTTGCACAATTGGTGGCTGACTAAATACTTTTTTGCCCCACTGTATACAGTATGGGAACCAAAGTGATGGTGCAAGTCAGCCGGATATAGGGAGGATGTTTCATGTTGTTTGTTGATGTGGAAATGTGATAACGTTTTCATTACAAACAGGGGATTCTTCTTCGAAAACTGATGTTTTGAGTGTCGAGAATCTGATGAACAGTCATTGATTGCATCATTATCTTACATCAGGTGGCAATTAAGGCAATGTCATTGCATAGCTTGAATAATCCGAACACCACGGTAGGGTATTTTCCAAGTTGTACAGTGATTTTTCATTATTATTATAAATTATTTTATTTATATTTTTAACCCTTATTTTACCAGGTAAATTGACTGAGAACACATTCTCATTTACAGCAACAACCTGGGCAATCGTTACATGGGAGAGGAGGGGGGATGAATGAGCCAATTGTATTATGACACTAGTCACGTAGACCTTAGATCACTATACGTATGAAAGTGACATGTCGTTTTCCAGGAAGTAGCCTTGTTGTTTTCTGACTTTTGTAGACTTTTTGAATGCTATTCAATGAGCAAAAACGTCATAAAAGGCATCAGGCAGAAGTAAATTCAGCCACAAACACTAATATAATTGTATATATATATATAAAATTATACATATATATCTTAAATGACCACGTTTTCACAAATGTTATGATATAATCGTCAAGCCCATTCAAAAGATAAGGGGACAGGATCGTTGCAAGCAGTGCAAAGGCCTTACATGGTGGTATCCTCCATAAAGACTGTAACAACACGTTTTTTCTGAGCAAAATAAGAGCACCATGTATTTTAAAGACTTGTTGTTGCAGTATTTATGGGAGATACAATCACCTTTTTCTTTTTTGGACTATATGTTTACTCAGGTGAGCACCCCATTCCATACAAGTCTTTCCATTGGGCACAAACTGGCTGAATCAATGTTGTTTCATCTTAATTTGTCAACATATTGTGATATGTTTAAAATACATTGGATTTGCAAAAAGTCGTCAACTTAAACTGTTGTTTTGAGGGTGAAATTTCAACCCCAGGATTATGTAAACTTGGTAACCAATTTTCAACATAGACAAACCTTGTATAAAATATGTTTAATTTGTGACTGAAAAAATGTCAGATCTTCAACGTTATATACACWATCAGAAGAAGAAAAAAACTAAAGGCTGGGAAGCACCTCCTACTGGAGAAGTGATCAATCAACAACTACCCTTTGGTCTTCCATTCAGGGTTCTAACCAAACCTGTCCCTGCTTAGCTTTGATATTTGTCACTGACTTCTACAAATGTGCTATCGTGAGAATGATTTACTGGAAACCTCCACTTAAAAATTCTATAAATTCACTTTTGCTATCGAAGTCATTTCAAAGACTAGGTAACAGAGCAAATGAAATGTAACTACACTTTATGAATCATACATAATCCATGATACTATTTAGGCCGATATAGCATATGCAAAGTCATCAACAGCTTTTGTTTCAATTCAACCCAAGATTCAACTAAAAATAGACATACAGTACCAGTCAWAAAGGTTTTTCCTTATTTTTAATATTTTCTACATTGTAGAAAAGTAGTGAATAAATCAAAACTATGAAATAACACATATGGAAACTTGTGCTAACCAAAAAAGTGTTAAACAAATCAAAATATATTTTATATTTGAGATTCTTCAAAGTAGCCACCCTTTGCCTTGATGACAGCTTTGCACACTCTTGGTGTTCTCTCAACCAGCTTCATGAGGTAGTCACCTGGAATGCATTTCAATTAACATGTGTGCCTTGTTAATTTGTGGAATTTCTTTCCTTAATGCGTTTGAGCCAATTAGTTGTGTTGTGACAAGGTAGGGGTGGTATACTGAAGATATACCTATATTATGTCAAGACCAGCTCAAATAAACAAAGAGAAACAACAGTCCATCATTACTTTAAGACATGAAGATCAGTCAATCCGGAAAATTTCAAGAACTTTGAAAGTTTCTTTAAGTGCAGCCGCAAAAACCATCAAGCTCTATTATGAAACTGGTTCTCATGTGGACCGCCACAGGAAAGGAAGACCCAGATTTACCTCTGCTGCAGAGGATAAGTTCATTAGAGTTAACTGCATCTCAGATTGCAGCCCAAATAAATGCTTCACAGAGTTCAAGTAACAGACACATCACAACATCAACTGTTCAGAGGAGGCTGCGTTAATCAGGCCTTCATGGTCGAATTGCTGCAAAGAAACCACTACTAAAGGACACCAAAAAGAAGAAGAGACTTGATTGGGCCAAGAAACACAAGCAATGGACATTAGACCMGTGGAAATCTGTCCTTTGGTCTGATGAGTCCAGATTTGAGAGACGCAGAGCAGGTGAACGGATTATCTCTGCATGTGTGGTTCCCACCATGAAGAATGGAGGAGGTGGTGTTAAGGTGTGGAGGTGCTTTGCTGGTGACACTGTCTGTGATTTATTTAGAATTCAAGGCACACTTAACCAGTATTGCTACCACAGCATTCTGCAGCGATACGCCATCCCATCTGGTTTGCACTTAGTGGGACTAGCTTTTGTTTTTCAACAGGACAATGACCCAAAACGCACCTCCAGGCTGTGTAAGGGCTATTTGACCAAGAAGGAGAGTGATGGAGTGCTGCATCAGATGACCTGGCCTCCATAATCACCCGACCTCAACCCAATTGAGATGGTTTGGGATGAGTTGGGCCGCAGAGTGAAGGAAAAGCAGCCAACAAGTGCTGAGCATATGTGGGAACTCCTTCAAGACTGTTGGAAAAGCATTCCTCATGAAGCTGGTTGAGAGAATGCCAAGAGTGTGCAAAGCTGTCATCAAGGCAAAGGGTGATTACTTTGAAGAATCTAAAATATAACATATATATTTTGATTTGCTTAACACTTTTTTGATTACTACATGATTCCGTATGTGGTATTTCATAGTTTTGATGTCTTCACTATTATACTACAATGTAGAAAATATTAAAAATAACAAAAAACCTGTGAATGAGTAGGTGTGTCCAAACATTTGACTGGTACTGTATATATAGGCCTAGGGTTTCAAGCTTTAGGAATAGGATTAAATCAAATCAAACTTTTATTTAAAGTGCATTTAAAGTTTGATTTGATAACACATTAAGTTGTTGTATAAATAAACAAAATATCCAACATTGCATTTCCATTTCAACTTTGCTGTGCTTTTAAATGGTTGAAGCGCAGTGATAACACATTTAGGTGAGAACTAAACCAAAAACCAGACAATATAAACACAACATGTAAAGTGTTGGTCCCATGTTTCATGGGCTGAAATAAAAGATCCCAGAAATGTTCCAGACGCACAAAAATCATATTTCTCTCAAATGTATGTCTCACAAATTTATTTACATACCTGTTAGTGAGTATTTCTCCTTTGCAAAGATAATCCACCCACCTGACAGGTGTGGCATATCAAGAAGCTGCTTAAACAGCGTGATCATTACACAGGTGAATCTTGTGCTGGGGAGAATAAAAGGCCACTCTAAACACAATGCCACAGATGTCTCAAGTTTTGAGGGAGCGTGCAATTGGCATGCTGACTGCAGGAATGTCCACCAGAGCTGTTGCCAGATAATTTAATGTTCATTTATCTACCATAAGCCACCTCCAACATCGTTTTAGAGGATTTGGCAGTATGTCCAACCGACTTCACAACCGCAGACCACGTGTAACCACGCTAGCCCAGGACCTCCACATCGGGCTTCTTCACCTGCTGAATCGTCTGAAACCAGCCACCCGGACAGCTGATAAACCTGAGGGTTTGCACAACCAAAGAATTTCTGCACAAACTGTCAGGGAAGCTAATCTGCGTGTTCGTCATCCTCGCCAGGGTCTTGACCTGACTGCAGTTTGGCGTCGTAACTGACTTCTGTCGGCAAATGCTCACCTTCGATGGCCACTGCACGCTGGAAAAGTGTGCTCTTCACAGGTTAATCCCGGTTTCAACTGTACCAGGCAGACAGTGTGTATGGCGTCGTGTGGGTGAGCAGTTTGCTGATGTCAACGTTGTGATGAACAGAGTGCCCCATAGTGGCGGTGAGGTTATGGTATGGGCAGGCATAAGCTACGAACAATGAACACAATTGCATTTTATCAATGGCAATTTGAATGCACACCTAAAACACACATTTTTACAGATMCACAACTGCACCGCCCGTAACTGCAGGGCTCTCCAGAGGGTGGTGCGATCTACCCAATGCATCACCGGGGGAAAACTACCTGCCCTCCAGGACACCTACAGCATCCGATGTCACAGGAAGGCCAAAAAGATAATCAAGGACAACAACCACCCGAGCCACTGCCTGTCCACCCCGCTATCATCCAGAAGGCGAGGTCAGTACAGGTGGGTCAAAGCTGGGACCGAGAGACTGAAAAACAGCTTCTCAAGGCCATCAGACTGTTAAATAGCCATCACTAGCACATTAGAGGCTGCTGCCTATATACATAGACTTGAAATCACGGGCCACTTTAATAAATGGAACACTAGTCACTTTAATAATGTCTACATATCTTGCATTACCCATCTCATATGTATATACTGTATCCTATACTATTCTACTGTATCTTATTCTATAACGTTCTGACATTGTTCGTCCATATATTTTTATATTGTTAATTCCATTCCTTTACTAGATTTGTGTGTATTGGGTATATGTTGTGTAATTGTTAGATATTACTTGTTAGATATTACTGCACTGTCCGAGCTAAAAGCACCAGCATTTCGCTACACCCGCAATAACATCTGCTAAACACGTGTATGTGACCAATAAAATTCGATTTGAGATCCTGAGGCCCATTGTCGTGCCATTCATCCGCAGCCATCACTTCACGTTTCAGCATGATAATGCAAGTTTCTTTGTCGCAAGGATCTGCACACAATTCCTGGAAGCTGAAAATGTCCCAGTTCTTCCATGGCCTTCATACTCACTAGACATGTCACCCATTGACCAAGCTTTGGAAAATGGCTCATGGATCGAATGTTACGACAGCGTGCTCCATTTCCCTCCTCCCTGGAATCCTCCTCCCCCCCCCCCCCCCTCCCTCTCTGCGGATGACTTCGTCAACCATTTTGAAAAGAAGGTCGACGACATCCGATCCTCGTTTGCTAATTCAACCGACACCGCTGGTTCTGCTCCCACTGTCCTACCTGGTGCTTTGACCTCTTTCTCCCCTCTCTCTCCAGATGAAATCTCGCGTCTTTGTGACGGCGCCGCCCAAACAACCTCCGCTTGACCACTCTATCCCCTCCTCTCTTCTCCGCAGACCATTTCCGGAGACGTTCTCCCTTACCTCACCTCGTCATTCAACTCATCCTTGACGCTGTGCTAGGCGTCCCTTCCGCCTTCAAGAGAGCGAGAGTTGCACCCCTTCTGAAAAAACCTACACTCGATCCCTCTGATGTCAACAACTACAGACCAGTATCCCTTCTTTCTTTTCTCTCCAAAACTCTTGAACGTGCCGTCCTTGGCCAGCTCTCCTGCTATCTCTCTCAGAATGACCTTCTTGATCCAAATCAGTCAGGTTTCAAGCCTAGTCATTCAACTGAGACTGCTCTTCTCTGTGTCACGGAGGCGCCCCGCACTGCTAAAGCTAACTCTCTCTCCTCTGCTCTCATCCTTCTAGACCTATCGGCTGCCTTTGATACTGTGAACCATCAGATCCTCCTCTCCACCTCTCCGAGTTGGGCATCTCCGGCGCGGCCCACGCTTGGATTGCGTCCACCTGACAGGTCGCTCCTACCAGGTGGCGTGGCGAGAATCTGTCTCCGCACACGTCTCTCACACACTGGTGTCCCCAGGCTCTGTTCTAGGCCTCTCCATTCTCGCTATACACCAAGTCACTTGGCTCTGTCATATCCTCACATGGTCTCTCCTATCATTGCTATGCAGACGACACACAATTAATCTTCCCTTTCCCCTTCTGATAACCAGGTGGCGAATCGCATCTCTGCATGTCTGGCAGACATATCAGTGTGGATGACGGATCACCACCTCAAGCTGAACTCGGCAACGGAGCTGCCTTCCTCCCGGGAAGGACTGCCCGTTCCATGATCTCGCCATCACGGTTGACAAACTCCATTGTGTCCTCCTCCCAGAGCGCTAGAACCTTGGCGTGATCCTGGACACACACCCTGCGTCTCTCAACCAACATCACCTACCTCGTCCTGTAGGTTCATGCTCTACAACATTCGCAGAGTACGACCCTGCCTCACACAGGAAGCGGCGCAGGTCCTAATCCAGGCACTGTCATCTCCCGCTGGATTACTGCAACTCGCTGTTGGCTGGGCTCCCTGCCTGTGCGATTAACCCCTACAACTCATCCAGAACGCCGCAGCCCGTCTGGTGTTCAACCTTCCCAAGTTCTCTCACGTCACCCCGCTCCTCCGCTCTCTCCACTGGCTTCCAGTTGAAGCTCGCATCGCTACAAGACCATGGTGCTTGCCTACGGAGCTGTGAGGGGAACGGCACTCCGTACCTTCAGGCTCTGATCAGGCCCTACATCCAAAAGGGCACTGCGTTCATCCACCTCTGGCCTGCTCGCCCTCCCTACCTCTGAGGAAGTACAGCTCCCGCTAGCCCAGTCAAAACTGTTCGCTGCTCTGGCACCCCAATGGTGGAACAAACTCCCCCACGCGCCAGGTCAGCGGAATCAATCACCACCTTCCGGAGACACCTGAAACCCCACCTCTTTAAGGAATACCTAGGATAGGATAAAGTAATCCTTCTAACCCCCCCCCCCCCCCTTAGAGTTAGATGCACTATTGTAAAGTGGTTGTTCCACTGGACATCATAAGGTGAATGCAGCCAAAATTGTAAAGTCGGCTCTGGATAAGAGCGTCTGCTAAATGACTTAAATGTAAATGTAAATGTAAATATCCAGAAACTTCACACAGCCATTGAAGAGGAGTGGGACAACATTCCACAGGCCACAATCAACAGCCTGATCAACTCTATGCGAAGGAGATGTCGTGCTGCACACCAGATACTGGCTGGTTTTCTGATCCACGTCGCTACCTCTTTTTAAGGTATCTGTGATCCACAGATGCATATCTGTATTACCAGTCATGTGAAATCCATAGATAAGGGCCTAATGAATTTATTTCAATTGACTGATTTCCTTAAATGAACTATAACTCAGTAAAATCTTTGAAATTGTTGAATGTTGCGTTTATATACGATTATATGGTGACCAGTGGCGGACTTACCATTAGGCAGAAGGGGAAATCGCCTCAGGCCTCACATCATCAAGGGGCCTCATGAGCTGGGCATAATAAAATAATAATAATAGTAATCTTTTTTTTAAATACACTACATGACCAAAAGTATGTGAACACCATCGAACATCTAATTCCAAAATCATGGACATTAATATGGAGTTGGTCACCCCTTTGCTGCGATAACAGCCTCCACTCTTCTAAGAAGGCTTTCCACTATATGTTGGAACATTTCTGTGGGGACTTGCTTCCATTCAGCCACAAGAGCATTAGTGAGGTCAGGCACTGATGTTGGGCGACTAGGCCTGGCTCGCAGTCGGTGTTCCAATTCATGTCAAAGGTGTTCGATTTGGTTGAGGTCAGGGCTCTGTGCAGGCCAGTCAAGTTCTTTCACACCGATCTCGACAAACCATTTCTGTATGGACCTCGCCTTTGTGCACAGGGGCATTGTCATGCTGAAACCGGAAAGGGCCTTCCCCAAACTGTTGCCACAAAGTTGGAAGCACAGAATCATCTAGAATGTTATTGTATGCTGTAGGGTTAACATTTCCATTCACTGGAACTAAGGGGCCTATCCCGACCATGAAGAATAGCCCCAGACCATTATTCCTCTTCCACCAAACTTTATAGTTGGCACTATGCATTGGGGCAGTACCGTTCTCCTGACATCCGCCAAACCCAGATTCATCCGRCGGACTGCCAGATGGTGAAGAGTGATTCATCCCTCCAGAGAACGCGTTTCCACTGCTTCAGAGTCCAATGGCTGCGAAATTTACGCCACTCCAGCCAACGCTTGCCATTGCGCATGGAAATCTTAGGCTTGTGTGCGGCTGCTCGGCCATGGAAACCCATTTCATGAAGCTCCCGACAAACAGTTATTGTGCTGACATTGCTTCCAGGGGCAGTTTGAAACTCGGGAGTGAGTGTTGCAACCGAGGAAAGGCGATTTTTACACGCTATGTGCTTCAGCCCTCGGCAGTCCCATTCTGTGAGCTTGTGTGGCCTACCACTGAGACGATGTTACTCCTAGATTTTTCCACCTCAGAATAACAACACTTACAGTTGACTGGGGCAGCTAGCAGGGCAAACATTTTACTAACTGACTTGCTGGAAAGGTGGCATCCTATGACGGTGCCACGTTGAAAGTTACCGAGCTCTTCAGTCAGGCCATTCTACTGCCAGTGTTTGTCAGCAACGGGTGTGGCTGCAATAGCCAAATCCACTCATTTGAATGGGTGTCCACATACTTTTGGCCATGTAGTGTATAATTTATCAGTTTGAAGCCCCCCCATACTCCACTAGAGTGAGCAGACCTCTTGTAGGGTCATGGCTAGAAGGGATCCAGCTTTTGTCAAATTAACTTCAGATTTGAATTTTTGTAGCAGGTTATGATAATTGCGTTAAGGTTAGGAAAAGGTTTAAATGCAAAACATTTCAACTCTTCACGACAAATCTGGATCTCTTCCCTCGTTTAATGTAACGTTAGCAGCCTATCATTTTCTTATGAGAACAGCTATTGGCACATCTGGCACATTATCTCTTTAGATATCCTACTCCAAACTAAGACAGCAGTAGTCACAGATTCTCCATTGGAGACACTGACAGAGATTATGAACCTAGCTACTGTATCCATGTATCAGGCATTGAACTATATCAGCAGTACCAGTCTACAGACCAAGAATACGCTATGCTCTTTGTGGGCGGATCGACCCCGCGTTCAGGTTTACAGGAAATATGACTTTCAGGAAGTAGACTTTGAGAAAAAAATTTGTCGCCAGCTACAGTAGTAAATCGAGAGAAAGTGAAGGTTACTTTCATGAACAAAAGTGTATGCTAGGTAGCTGCGTATATCATTATAAAACGAACGTTTTTCGTTGGCCAAAGTCTACTTTTCAGGTAGGACAAATTTTACAGTCACTACTCACGAGCGAAAGGTGAGAGGTGCTCGCGGTAGTTGTGCTACATTACAGTAGCATCGGGGAAGCTTAATACCASCTGTAATCTTCTATAATAAGTGGAAAACAACTACTAAGCGTGTAAAGTTTATAAACACAATATAAGCATACTTTTATTTTGTATAAATCGAAACACAAACTATCCGCATGATACTGCTGTGCTGCTGCTTTAAAAATAATAAATTTGATGTTCTCCTGTAGCCTGCTGACAATCACTCTTGTCATTTCAGTGTTTATATAATGTAGTCTATTATGTATTCAGACAGAACAGCACTGGATGTTGAGCTAATAACACTGTCATTATAGGGCAAGTAGTAGTAGTTACTTGTTACCATATATTTTGAAATCGTTGCGGCTCTGCTTGCTACTACCTTCAGTGCCTCAATGGTCCAGACATGCGTTAGTTAGGCCTGTACACACAGGCTAATAATGCTGTAGTAAAAAAAAAATCAGATCCTGTGTTGTTGTGTGGCTGAGGTCAGGACTATCTGAGGACCATGAGTCGCGTTCCCCTGCAGCAGCAGCAGAGCTGTGGCTCCTGGGAGCTGAAGGAACGCCTGGGGACCGGTGGCTTCGGGAATGTCACCCGATGGCAGAACAAGGTGCATAACTTTAACAGTAGCACACCATTCATGTGTGTATTTTGTTACCTATAACTTTTACCATATTTTGTGTGTTTGCAAAAGTGCTATGCTATCATGTATGAGCATCCTCAGTGGTGGCATTTTTTATGTTTCATACTGTCATCAGATAGCTTACAACCTATGCTGCTGCATGCCTAGCAGAACCTATGGAGGCTCCCACATTAATATTTGATGTAATATTAAATTCCCTCATCATGAATGCTTTAAATGTAACTTACAGGAAATACACTCAGCTTTATCCTGTCACCTGGCCCATAGAACTCTGCATCTTCCCTGGCCTATGACATCACACCTAGTCACAGGATGAGAGGGACATAGATGTACATTATTATAGCTACACCATTGGAACTTGTCCACACCCATTTAGTTAGCTCTTGCTGTCCTCTATCTGTGCACTGTCTATCTGTCTTTATGTCTGTATGCACCACTTCGTTTACTGGAAATGCTGCTCAGTGTTGTCTCAGGTGAATTCAGCTGAAAGGGCACAGTGGTAGTACTATGTGGACCCCTACCAACAATGGAGGTCAGTGGTAATGACAGTTAGCATTGTGTCAAATCCTCTTGCTGGCTGGTACTTTACACGCTTCATTGTCATAGATGTATGACCCCATCAGAGTTATGAAAAGGATGTTAATGTATTAAGAGCTTTAGACCTTTGTTCTCTCTGATTCCTAAATGGTCCTTTATGTAACGTCTTTATTCAGATAGATTCAATGACCTTCCTCTCTCTGTGGTCCCTGAGGCTCTCATGCTTTGGCCTTTCAGCCACCTGTCAGTCTCTAGTCTCTACTGCCTATTGTAGTCCAGAACTGCTCACTCCACTCCTGGAGAACAATGTCTGTGTGCTGGCTGGCTTTTGTCCCTGCCTAYGGCTTGATCCCTTTTTCCAGGGACTGATCCCACTGTCTGTAGAACATTCACCCACCCTGTAACCAAGCAGGGTAGTCGCCAGATAGCTAGAAAGGACACCAAACATCAGAACTGAAAGTGCAAGTAGGCTACATGATCAATGTCCTTAATCAAAGGTAAGGGGCAAGGRAGGGTTGGTGATTTATGGTAAAAATGCATTTGTGGTTAGAAAGCACAGCCCTTCGTCTTTTGCAGAAAGGCCAGATGGTAACAACGRCATGTACAGGTAACCATCAGTGCTACTTCCACGTACACTACATGACCAAAAGTATGTGGACATCTGCTCGTCGAACATCTCATTCCAAAATCATGGGCATTAATATAGAGATGGTCCCCCTTTTGCTGCTATAACAGCCTCCTCAGACACTGCAACATGTGTCTCTCCACCGAGTCTTAACGATTTACTCCCATATTCTATGACTGGTCTCTCTTTTCCATCACCATGTCAAATGATCCTGGTATCATTACRAGACCAACGTCCAACAACATATGGAATAGCTGTTTCTCCTTAGATGTTTCCTGTAACCTSTRTAAATGTAATACTTTTTTTCTGTAGCAAATGTAGTCAATGTCTCAGCGTAAGGAATCAGTGATCCTTTCCAGTAATCTAATKATTTCAACCTGTTGCATTAATTTAGTAAAAATATAAACCTGTTGTTTAACAAATCTAGAATCTTTAAAAAGTTGGTGCTGTCTCGTCAGCGTAATAGTCAAAACTAACCTGAAATCCACTTTAATGACTGGACACTGTTCCATGTAATGGAAACAGATTGTAATGTTAGAATACATTAACTTTCTGCTCAAATTCACTGGTACTACCTAAACTATCAAACCCAGCAACAGTAATCAGAAATTATCACAGAACGTTTCCGATTGAACTATTCAGACCTCTACTGCAAATGTCCCACTGAATCCTTACAGCCGACATAGCCCAGCGAGCACTACTAACTCTTCTATTCTTACCAGTAGGAAAAAAATATAACTCTTTCTCAAACAACATTTTACGCTTACCTCTATCGTAAGGATAGAAACAAACTTGACAATTATCTCTTCTCTTTCGGTTTCCTACTTATGAAATGTCCAAGACTTTAAAAGTAACATGTAATGCGCCGCATTTATAAAGTACATCAGTCAATCCATAAGAAAAATAACTAATTTCAGAATATCAGATCCTTTTCCTGCCCACAACTTCAGTTCATTGCAGTTGTATCCTGCAATAAGTAATATCCATGTTTAGATTTAAATTATGTTCATGGTCACAGCTCTATCGCAATTACCTATCCACTATTATTAGAATTCATTAGATGTAGGTAACTGTCCCTTATTTGATTCAGTTATTTAAATACGACTCCATTTAGGCAACAGACAATGTATTACTGTCAGGGTTGTGTGCAGAGATGTAGCGGAGTCAAGCGCAGGACACAGGTGTTGAGCAAAACAACGGCGTTTGCTKAAAAAATAAGCAAAYATTCCTCAATGGGAATATAACAAACACACAAGCACTAACAACAACCACTAACGAAACAAACAATCACGGACAGAACAGAAATGAATGCCAGAGGGTTAAATAGGGAACATGATAGGGGAATTGAAACCAGGTGTGTGTAATACAGACAAAACAAAACGAAACTGAAAAATGGATCGGTGGTGACTAGAAAGCCGGTGACATCGACCGCCGAACACCACCCGAACAAGGAGAAGGGCCGACTTCGGCGGAAGTTGTGACAATTACATCGAAATCGCCTCGCCATTTATATTGAATAAATTAGCCGTTCAATTTGAACTAAGCACACAGTTAAAACTTTCAGTTTATATCTTAAACAAACACTGGCGGCAGTATCTTTCCAGGCAAAACATACCAATACTTGAATTACAATCAGAAACCCATATTTTAGGCAATATCATAGACCCAATGCTATTGAAATTATGAAGAAATCCCGCAAATAACCCAATTACAATGGTTTGTTGTCTTAACATCTGGCACATAATAAGACAATTCCCATAAAAAGTCCTCCTCCYCAGAGATTCTCACATGCGCAAAAGGAATAGATTAGCAGTCAACGAGTTAAATCGACATTCCTTGACTTAAAACCAGATCTTGCTCCTTGTAATAAATGCAGATTATCTTTTCTCAAGCAACATATTTCAATTATTTTACTACATCACATTAGCTCCGCAATGATACTTAGTTTGATGGAAACCCTAGGCTTTGTACAACGTTATAAGTTACTTCGAGATTCCAACTTAATTCGCTCTAAAAAGGTTTATTCCATAAATATGGCAACTCCTCTCATACTACCTTATGGGCAGTTTTATTTTAAATGTAGTACCCTGTTGGGGTTCGTTCCTTGTTCCTTGTCAATCATTGGCTCATTGGTGAAATTATCATTCAGACAATATCTTTAATTAAATAATTCAAAAACCTTTATGAATGCAATTGCAGACAGAAGTTGACAACAGGAACATAGCACGCATGTTTCTGAGTAAGTTCTGCAAAATAGGAAAAGTCCCACGTTATTTTATTAAGCCTGAAGTCCAGCCCTAGTGATGTCACTGCATACGTCATTACCTTCTACTCAACAGACCAAGCCCATGCATACACAGCTATACAAACTTGCAAGAGAGATACAATAGTTCCAGTGTTTTCTAAGGGCTAACCAGTAAATGTCCACTCCCCAAGCTGATTTATAGTGGAATGTCTGACTAGTCTCTTATCTCTTACACTCCCCTGCAGGGTTCTGTCTCAGTCACACATTTCTCAGACCGTTTCCTTATAAGAGGCAGAGACTAGAAAATAAACTGTGGAACAATATTAAACCTCTATAATGAATATATATATTGATAATCTGTAGTCTAGGACCCTATACATGTAAGGAGAGATGGTTCTTATAACCCCTCCCCTTCTATTAATACAACATACGCATAATCAATTATTATAATACATCAAACATTTGGTACAGCCCCTATCATGACCCCAAGGTGAACCCCCGACAACCCGTACAGAGAATAATCCAATAAGCGTTTTATAGTTACATAGTTAACCAAAAGTGGACACACTCCAATCAGTTTCTGAGACAATTGCCCAGACTTTGTAGACAGTTGAATAATGCTTAAACCTCATCTTTATCAAATAATCCATTAAAGGGACCAATTCAAAACCTACGTACGTCTACATATGGGTTGTTTAAGTTGCATCTCATTATATTCCCAGTATTACTTTATCAAATCTCCAGTAATCGATTATACACACATACAATTCATCATATTTTCATATCTTCACAAAATCCATATAAAATGTAAGAAAATCTTAGGTACTCACATCAACCATTCCATTTGCGTTTTCAAGGACTCTCCACAGCTACGAAGCAGCTCTCCAAGCAAACTCCCAGCGGAACCCCAAAAAATGTACATTTGTTTCCTGTACAATAACCGGCCCGTCATGGAATCCTCAACGGTTCTCTGACCTCCCAGAAACCACGGCAAAGTCTAGGCTCCCAGAAACTATAGACTTGCTGCTAACGTCCCTCTCTCAATACCGCCCGAGATATTCTATGATGGGCAGTGATGGACGGAACCCCAAAATAACATTATATGAACATTTATTAACCAAATTTTAATCATCTTATTATGCAAATGTTTATATCTTATTTACCCACTCACACAACTCTCATATCACATTCACACAGTACTGTTCACAAACACACATAATAAATATTTGTATAACCTGCAGGAATATTTTCTTACTTCTATAGGTGGATTTAGTTTATAGCTTTCACATATGTACCTAACTATTTTAAACCATTGCATATCATTAACTTATCTACTAATTATTATTTATCTCAGGCTCACACAGAGCCTTCATGATCAACCACACATGATTGATGAAATGCTCACACAGAACATTACTAAATAACCATCCACACAGGATTGGTCAGACCACTCACACAGAATTGGTCAGATGTCCACACAAAACATCATTGAAAGGTTACCCACACAGAGTCAACCTATTGCACTCACACAGAACACTTCTACAAAGATTATCCACACAGGATTTCAAACCCTGACTATATGAACAGGGAAACCTATACCATTATCAAAAGATCGCCTAATTAGTGGTCCCAAAACTGGGTGTTGTATCCACACTGGGATATCGCCTACTGCGATTACTATGGTATAGGTTATCTTCCATCTATCCAAATGTGCAAAACAACCTACAGAGTACCCATGTCTCCTATCTAACTTTTTAACACGGTCCCAGAAATCCTATCTTACCTGGGTATTTTCTAAGTACCAGGAATATCAAAAACACAAACAATTACACCCAACAATAGCAACCCAGGGCATACCTGTTTGCCTCATTTAACAAAACATTTTATCAAWTACATACACGTTAAAATGTGAAATTCACCAAAGTCAGATGCCTCGCAAGGCGTCACCTGCACTCTCGTTCTTCGTTCAATACATTAACCTCACCAGTCCTACTGTGATCAAGCCATTACCACGGATCTGGACTTTTGGTAGCCCGCAACTGGCTAATTAACAATCATGTCCAAGGATACCTCACTTAAGAACACTTTCATCAACTCAACTCAGTCCTTTTAGTTACCCCAGCTGTGGCCCTCTTAAGGAAGACCTCGCTCTGAGGGGCATAGGGGCATTTGTTATTTTTTATATTGTTTTTCTTATCTTTTCATCACTTAAACGTTCAGTTAATGTCTAATTAGTACTATTAATTCTGTGCACTTTCAAGTTCAATTATTGAAAGAAACCAGTCTCATCCTTAATTCAATTCTGTTCGAGATGATGTATCCATTCAYCTGACGCTCCCAGCCAGGTGGGGATCCGATCTGCTCCAAATAGTGGAGAGTGGCTTTCCCCTGGTTGCATCTAATGCCAAAATTGTGGTGGAGTTATTGTAAAAAAAGGAGAGACTTCTAGATTTCTTCAAAACAATCAAACTTTATTATTTAATTAGTGCAGTAATGGAGCTGGTCGGTAACCACCCCTAGAGGTGATCACTGAGAACTCAACAAGCTGGTTTGAGCCATAGCATTTTATAGCAAAGTCCATCCTCCTTCAGTCTACATGAGAAACAACAGATGTATGGAATGGGTCACAAGGTTAAGATTTGTATGAAAGATACTTATAATTCACAGCAGACAGTATCTCATTGTGTAGAGACCAGCGTCTGGCTCTGGAGTCATCTCTCCCTGGTACCTTATAGAACAGAAACATTAACTCATGCTCTGGAATGCGGTATCACCCAAAGACATCGTAAATCTTCTAGAGGCCCATCCTCAGTAGAACACACACAGATGAGTGTTCTAACAACCCCTTATTCTGTTGCATAAAACAACCATTTGATGCAATAAAGCATTATAACATAATCTTGTAATTTCCACCGTACTTTCCACTAGATGTTGGAACATTGCTGCAGGGACTTGCTTTCATTCAGCCACAAGAGCATTAGTGAGGTCGGGCACTGATGTTGGGCAATTAGGCCTGGCTCGCAGTCGGCTTTCCAGTTCATCCCAAAGGTGTTCGATGGGGTTGAGGTCAGGGCTCTGTGCAGGCCAGTCAAGTTCTTCCACACTGATCTCGACAAACCATTTCTGTATGGACCTCGCCTTTGTGCACAGAGGCATTGTTATGCTAAAACAGGAAAGGGCCTTCCCCAAACTGTTGCCACAAAGTTTGAAGCACTGAATTGTATAGAATGTCATTGTATGCTGTAGCGTTAAGATTTCCTTTCACTAGAACTAAGGGGCCTAGCCCAAACCATGAAAAACGGCCCCAGACCATTATTCCTCCTCCACCAAACTTTATAGTTGGCACTATGCATTCGGGCAGTAGCGTTCTCTTGGCCTCCATCAATCRCAGATTTGTCCGTCAGACTGCCAGATGGTGAAGCGTGATTCATCACTCCAGAGAACGTGTTTCCAAGCTTTACACCACTCCAGCAGACGCTTGGCATTGCGCATGATGATCTTAGGCTTGTGTGCAGCTGCTCGGCCATGGAAACCCATTTCATGAAGCACCTGACGAACAGTTCTGGTGCTGACGTTGCTTCCAGAGTTAGTGAGTGTTGCAAATGAGGACAGACGCGTTACATGCTTCAGCACTCTGGGGTCCCATTCTGTGAGCTTGTGTGGCCTACCACTTTGCGGCTGAGCCGTTGTTGCTCCAATACGTTTCCAGATCACAATAACAGCACTTACAGTTGACCAGGGCAGCTCTAGCAGGGCAAAAATTTGATGTACTGACTTGTTGGAAAGGTGGCATCCTATGACAGTGCCACGTTGAAAGTCACTGAGCTCTTCAGTAAAGCCATTCTACTGCCAATGTTTGTCTATGGAGATTGCATAGCTTTGTCCTCAATTTTATACACCTGTCAGCAACGGGTGGGTTTGAAATAGCCAAATCCACTAATTTGAGGGGGTGTTCACATACTTTTGTATATATAGTGTAACTTCGGTCTGTCGTAGGAAGTGGAGGGACGGGCATGATGGGCTATGGCATTGTGTTAATGAGACTTCCTCTGCTACTTTCTGAATCACTGGTGATGATTCTATCCGTTTCTTCCTGGATTGTTCAGGATACCATCATAATACCCAAAATAAATGATAAGCTGGTCATACAGCTCATTATGTTTTGCCCAGAGTTGAAGTGTTACAGTGAAAAAGTATGTGAACCCTTCGGAATTATCTGGATTTCTGCATAAATTGGTCATCAAATTTGATCTGATCTTCATCTAAGTCACAACAATAGACACACATAGTGTGCTTAAATTAATAACACACAAATTATTGTATTTTTCTTGTCTCTATAGAATACATCATTTAAACATTCACAGTGTAGGTTGGGAAAAGTATGTGAACCCCTAGGCTAATGACTTCTCCAAAAGCTAATTGGAGTCAGCTAACTTGTCCAATCAATGAGACGAGACTGGAGATGTTGATTAGAGCTGCCTTGCCCTAAAAAAAAAAACTCACAAAATTTGAGTTTGCTATTCACAAGAAGCATTTTTCTGATGTCGATCCATGCCTCGAACAAAAGAGATCTCAGAAGACCTAAGATTAAGAATTGTTAACTTGCATATAGCTGGAAAGGGTTACAAAGTATCTCTAAAAGCCTTGATGTTCATCAGTCCACGGTAAGACAAATAGTCTATAAATGGAGAAAGTTCAGCACTGTTGCTACTCTCCCTAGGAGTGGCCGTCCTGCAAAGACGACTGCAAGWGCACAGCACAGAATGCTCAATGAGGTTAAGAAGAATCCTAGAGTGTCAGCTAAAGACTTACAGAAATATCTGGAACATGCTAACATCTCTGTTGATGAGTCTACGATACGTAAAACACTAAACAAGAATGGTGTTCATGGGAGGACAGCACAGAAGAAGCCACTGCTGTCCAAAAAAAACATTGCTGCACATCTGAAGTTTGCAAAAGTGCACCTGGATGTTTGACAGCGCTACTGGCAAAATATTCTGTGGACAGATGAAACTACAGTTGAGTTGTTTGGAAGGAACACACAACACTATGTGTAGAGAAAAAAAAGGCACAGCACACCAACATCAAAACCTCATCCCAACTGTAAAGTATGGTGGAGGGAGCATCATGGTTTGGAGCTGCTTTGCTGCCTCAGYGCCTGGACAGCTTGCTATCATCGACGGAAAAATGAATTCCCAAGTTCATCAAGACATTTTGCAGGAGAATGTTAGGCTATCTGTCCACCAGTTGAAGCTCAACAATAGTTGGGTGATGCAACAGGACAATGACCAAAACACAGAAGTAAACCAACAACAGAATGGCTTAAACAGAAGAAAATACGCCTTCTGGAGTGGCCAAGTCAGAGTCCTGACCTCAACCCGATTGAGATGCTGTGGCATGACCTCAAGAGAGCAGTTCACACCAGACATCCCAAGAATATTGCTTAACTGAAACAGTTTTGTAAAGAGGAATGGTCCAAAATTCCTCCTGACCGTTGTGCAGGTCTGATCCGCAACTACAGAAAACATTTGGTTGAGGTTATTGCTGCCAAAGGTGGATCAACCAGTTATTAAATCCAAGGGTTCACATACCTTTTCCACCCTGCACTGTGAATGTTTACATGGTGTGTTCAATAAAGACATGAAAACGTATAATTGTTTGTGTGTTATTAGTTTAAGCAGACTGTGTTTGTCTATTGTTATTGACCTAGATGAAGATCAGGAAATTTATGACCAGTTTATGCAGAATTCCAGGTATTTCCAAAGGGTTCACATACTTTTTCTTGCCACTGAAATTGATTAATGTGGCTATTATACTTCAGACAGGCTTTACGCTGCCTTTTATGCTTTATGTTGTGTCAGGCCTGTCTCTTTCTGTGTACTGTGTGTATGTATTGTAACAGCATTGTGTGTGTGTTGTGTGTGTGTTGTGTTGGATGTGTGTGGTGTGTGTTGTGGGTGTGGTGTGTTGTGGTGTGTGTGTGTGTGTGTGTGTGTGTCTAATCCTACCTGTGTGTTGTTGTGTAGGACACAGAGGAGCAGATAGCCATTAAGCAGTGTCGTCAGGAGCTGAGTGAGAGGAACAGAGAGCGCTGGTGTCTGGAGATACAGATCATGAAGAGGTGAGAGTCTACGAAAATGTTTTCTTATTATTTACCAATCTTAAGGGACTTGCATGGTGCGAGCAGTATGGCAATGGGTCCACTTAGCTTTACAGTGGGTTTAGGTATAGCTGTAGACCAATCCATTTGGGTCATATCTGCCAACTCAACAGGGGAAGGGATATGGATGACTATGTAGTACAGTAAAACAGGAGGTTGGCAGTGTGAATCCAACAAAATAGGCTTATTACCAAATCACCAATTGGGATTACGTTACGTTAATCCCACTTGAGCCTATTTTACTCACAGCATCACTCAATATTACTCAGCATCACTCATACGCTGTTGCTACTCTGTTTATTATATATCCTGATTGCCTAGTCACTTTTACCCCTGCCCACATGTACATGTTGTATTCCCTCAATTACCTCATACCCCTGCACATTGACTCGGTACTGGTACTCCTTGTACAGTGCATTCGGAAAGTATTCAGACCCCTTTAGTTTTTCTACAGTTTGTTACGTTACAGCCTTATTCAAAAATTGATTCAATTGTTTTTTTCCCTCATCAATCTACACACAATAGCCCATAATGACAAAGCAAAAACAGTTTTTTAGACATTTTTGTCAATTTGTTTAAAAAAAATGTTTTTTTAAAGAAATATCACATTTACATAAGTATTGAGACTCTTTATTCAGTACTTTGTTGAAGGGACCTTTGGCAGTGATTAAAGCCTCGAGTCTTCTTGGGTATGACGCTACAAGCTTGGCACACCTGTATTTGGGGAGTTTCTTCCATACTTCTCTGCAGATCCTCTCAAGCTCTGTCAGGTTGGATGGGGAGCGTCGCTGCACAGCTATTTTCAGGTTCCAGAGATGTTCGACCGGGTTCAAGTCCGGGCTCTGGCTGGGCCACTCAAGGACATTCAGAGACTTGTCCCAAAGCCACTCCTGCGTTGTCTTAGCTGTGTGCTTAGGGTCGTTGTCCTGTTGGAAAGTGAACTTTCGCCCCAGTCTGAGGTCCTGAGCGCTCTGGAGCAGGTTTTCATCAAGGATCTCTCTGTACTTTCTCTGTATCTTTCCCTCGATCCTGACTAGTCTCCCAGTCCCTGCCGCTGAAAAACATCCCCACAGCATGATGCTGCCACCACCATGCTTCACTGTAGGGATGGTGCCAGGTTTCCTCCAGATGTGACGCTTCGTTTCATCAGACCAAAGAATCTTGTTTCTCATGGTCTGAGAGTCCTTTAGGGGCATTTTGGCAAACTCCAAGCGGGCTGTGATGTGCCTTTTACTGAGGAGTGGCTTCCATCTGGCCACTACCATAAAGGCCTAATTGGTGGAGTGCTGCAGAGATGGTTGTCCTTCTGGAAGGTTCTCCCATCTCCACGTAGGAACTCTAGAGCTCTGTCAGAGTGACCATCGGGTTCTTGGTCACCATCCTGACCAAGGCCCTTCTCCCCCAATTACTCTGTGTGGCCGAGTGGCCAGCTCTAGGAAGAGCCATGGTGGTTCCAAACTTCTTCCATTTAAGAATGATGGAGGCCACTGTGTTCTTGGGGACCTTCAATGCCGCAGAAATGTTTTGGTTCCTTTCCCCAGATCTGATTTGATAAATTTGGCAAAAAAAAATTAAAATCTGTTTTCACTTTGTCATTATGGGGTATTGTGTGTAGATTGATGAGGGGAAAATAGAATAAGGCTGTCAAGTAACAAAATGTGGAAAAAGTCAAGGGGTCTGAATACTTTCCAAATGCACTGTATACAGCCTCATTATTGTGTTACTATCTCCTTTTTTATTTACAAAATATTTTTCTTACTTTTTAACTCTGCGTTGTTGGGAACGGGTTCGTACGTAAGCATTTCACTGTAAAGTCTTCACCAGTTGTATTTGGCGCATTTTATTTGATTTCTTTGTAAGGAACATTCAGGGAGATTTTTCACAATGCCTATTTGCTTTGTTCTCTCTGCTATTAACATCCTGCCGCAACTTCCCTTCTGTTGTAGAGACAGGCCACATAAGAAGTCACAGGCACATTCCATGACACTGACACTTGTTATGTCCCCTAATTTGTTTTGCAGTCCACATTGGGGCAAGTAAAATACTACGATGAAACCATTTTTTTATTGCGCTGTAGTAAAAATGACCAATGACATTAAAAAGACATGAAAGCTGGGTCTATTTCAGTCTGTGGGTTCTGTGTTGGTCATTTGGCCTCGGATAGGTAGTGTTCCACCAACTCAGCTTTGCTGTGATGCCAGTGGTACTCCTGTTGGTGAGTGGCACTGTGTGTGGGGGTGTGACGATTATGTCTTGGTGTCAGATGGGGTGTGAAGGGGGGGCAAATTCTTGGTGTCAAGTTGGGTGTGGGTGTGGAGAGGTAATTTGTCAGTGTGTGTACTTTAGTATGTATGTGTGAGAGAGAATGGGTGTGAGGATTTCTTGTTATCAGGTCATGCTTTAACGAGTGTGTTGTTGTCAGACAGACGTGGTCTCAAACACAACCCTCTCTTGCACCCATGCACTGCTAAGCCACACACACACACCGTCCTAGCTTTGCCCATGCAGAGTTTAAACCCAGGTTGCCAAGAATCGTATCAATGTAATAACATCAGATTTTCAGCCAAGGTCAACTGAAGCCCTTAAATGTTGAGTCAAAGTCAGTTCAGCCAAGGTCAACTGAAGCCCTTAAATGTTGAGTCAAAGTCAGCTTCAGCTTCAGGTTTTTGTGTGTGTGTGTGTGTGTGTGTGTGTGTGTGTGTGTGTGTGTGTGTGTGTGTGTGTGTGTG
>NC_036872.1:24047905-24053247 GCF_002910315.2 Salvelinus sp. IW2-2015
CTCTCTCTCTCTCTCTCTCTCTCTCTCTCTCTCTCTCTCTGTCTCTCAGACTGGACCATGTGAATGTGGTAGCAGCGAGGGAGGTTCCTGAAGGGCTGCAGTCCTCCTTACGCATCAATGATCTACCTCTACTGGCCATGGAGTACTGTCAGGGAGGTGACCTGAGGAAGGTGTGTTATATACACACACACACCCACACACACACACAGAGCCTTATGCTGATCATGTTTCTCCTGTGTGTGTGTCTGTGTGTGTGTCTCTCCAGTATCTGAACCTGTTGGAGAACTGCTGTGGAATGAGGGAGGGTTCCATCCTTATTCTGCTACGGGACATATGTGAGTAGTAGCTCTAATGCATTACATTTCCACACTGATTTTGACCAATTCTCACAGTGTCATTGTGTAGCATGGTGTCTGTGTCATATGCCAGCAGTTTGGCCATGTTCCACGTTCCTGATGGTGACATCACAGAGCCACTTCCTGTGAGGCGGCAGTTAATGTGTGATAATCTTCCTGTTGGATGGAGTAAATGGGCGGGGACTTTGTGTGTCACACACACCTGTCTGTCTGACCTTTAGGGTGACATCATCAACGACCCTAACCACAGGCCAGTCACCATTGACAGTACTCACACATAGTGTGATGGTTTGATTCCTGCATAGGCCACATGTACTGAATATATGTGTTTACTGTGAGCTTCTGGTTTTGGATAATAGCGTCTTTTAAATGACTATGTTATTACATGTATATTACATAGTGAAGACAAGCCAGGACGTCCAGTGAACCCACAAACATGTATTTTTATTGTTCTTTATAATCATTGAGTAGGCCTTTTTAGATGCTCCACGGTTGCTGAACTTTAACTGCTGACATGTTTCACATTCATTTTGTTTTGATACTTTGATACAGTGTTTTCCATCACTCTGTATACCTTTTACATTCAGCAGACACTCTTATCCAGAGCGATTTACAGGAGCAAGTAAGGTTAGGTGCCTTGCTCAAGAGCACATCGGCAGATTTTTCACTGGCATGACATGACCAGACATGACCATACTAAATATAAAGCTGAACGTCATAAGCTAACCGCAAACTTCCTGTTATTCATAAGCACACATCGTCACACTCACACCAAATAAATCATCTTCTACATGCACACAGATATGAGAGCGCAGGACCGTGTACAGACATTCTACACTTGAACACACTCACACCATACTCACAGGAGGAAACACGCATCAATAAACAAACACACAGACGCTCAGGAATGCATATGTAAATCCATACATCTCACATCTATGAGATCAGGCACAGACAGACAGGTGAAAACACTTGAAATACAGACATGCAAAACATATACTCAAGTAGTAACACGCACGCACACAAATCATTCCTCTTCCTGTTGAACTTTGGTGGGAACTTCCTTCTGATGAGGGTTTTACAATGTAGCACCCACTGGGACCTGACACACACACACATACAGGGGCACTGGGGTTACGGGATCCACATCATTTAACACTCGTAGCCAACTCCCATTGATGTAGGATGTTAAGTGGCCATGAGGGTCAACCGTACAGCACGGAAACAAAGCCCAGACCCTTACTGGACATCAATGACACAGTATGTTGAATCACACGACTGTCACGAGCCGATACTTCACGGAGGGAGGGGGAGGAGAGATTCTGCATTTCAATAAACAAACACAACAAGACGCTTCTATGTGAATGGCATATGTTAATATCTCATACATCTCACATCTTTATGAGATCAGGCACAGTACAGACCAGTGAAAACACTTGGTATAATACCAAGAACATGTCAAAAACATTATACTCAAGTAGTAAACAACGCAACGCACACATGAAATCATTCTCTCTTCCCTGTTGAATGGGCTTTTGGTTGGGTAGAGCGTGTGCCTGTCTCGATGGAGGCGGGTTTTTACTAATGTATGTCATCCCCTATCTTGGACTCTGTGGGGAGCGAGCAGGTTTTCTATTTGGGGTTTTGGGGACAACATACAGGGGAGCACATAGGTTGGTGTGTTTTATACGGGAGGTCCGGACGGTGGCGAGTGGTGTGAAGCACTGGGGGCCGGTGAGGCGGCAAGCCGATGGCGCCTATGGTGATGGGTGGAGGGGGAGGGGTATTTGGTAGGGGTTTGGCCATGAGGGTCAACCCGGTACCTATCAGCGCACTCCGCGGCGCAACAAAGCCAGAACCACCTTACACTAGGGAATCAATCCCGACACCCAGTATGTTTGAATCATTCTACATCAGGCAGGCCTCTGTTAGGGCACACAAACACCACCCTGGGGTTTCATTCTTGGGGGGGGGGGGCAGGCGCAGGAGGGGGTTTTCCCCCCAGGTTTTTAGGGAAAAAAGGGGGGGGGGGCACACACAACACACACACACACACACACACACACACACACACACACACCACACACACACACACGAAGAACAGCAGCGATCACAGCACAGGGGGCGGGAGCAGGCAGCAGGCAGCGAGGCACACACACAGGGGGAAAGGGGGGGAAGCGGGGTTTCCCCACCCACACCACAGGGGCTGTAAATTCTATTAGGTCTCTTGTAACTCCCAGAGCCCTGGGTCAGCGCCTCCCTCTCTCCTCCGGGACTCGCCTCACTATTAGCAGATGTTAACCATGTAATGCCAATAATTCACCCCTAACAAAATATATCTGGAGGGAGCGGCGTGGCGGTCCTCCGTTAGTCTGTATGACAAGAGAAATGTAGGAAAGAAGAACCCCACCGATAATTTCCTCACTTCTGATTCACCATCCGCTTTGATTACAAATACCCAGATTCTGTTATGATTACACTGGGTTTTGTGAGGCAATACGCCTTGGCATTGTATTATTCTCATCTCTCTACCCACCAAATCCTTCTGTCGCGGCTGGGCCCGTGGCCGGTGGCGGTCTGACCTACTCCATAAGCACCAGAGCGATCATCCACAGAGCATCCTGAAGCCACAGAACCATCGTCCTTCCCCCGCACCGGAGACAGAACGAGCCTGCGAGTTCCCTGCTGTGATTTTACGAAAACTGAACTCTTTGCAAGTCCCCACTCCCAGCACACACTCCACCTCTAGGATTTCGGCCTCAATAGGCCTTGACCTTGACTCTTGCGCACCGCCTCCGCCCGGGCACCAGACACCATATCGGGTTCATCCCTACCTCTGACGTAATCACAGACCACAAACCACCTCTCATATAACGCCGACAGACCCACCCCCATCCTCTGGAATATGATTCCTACCTTCGCCTACATCATGTCACACTCTAGTTCAATGAGGCAAAACCTTACCCATTCTCAGTGCAGCTGAAAACGGGAAAATCACCTCCAAATAAGATTCCCTTGAATAGGAGCAGAGGGAATGAGGGAGAGTTAATATAACTAACTAAGAGCCAGACTATTATATAAAAAACACTCTTTGTCTGCCCACTAAATGTTTATTTCGCCCTTGATAATACGGGGTTTCATAGGCGAGGAGGGTTATACGCCCCAAAACACACTTCATATTTAGTGGGGGGCGGGGTATATAAATTGAGACCGTAATCATCAAAATCAAATGTATTTTTATATAGCCCTTTTTACACTACAGAGCTGACTATCATCAACGTGCTGTACAAGAACACGGGGTTCAGTCCAAGAGAACCGGCCAAACAGCGAAGGCAATGGCAGGGGGTATTTGAAGTTCACTGTGTGTCTTAGTGGGAAAGAGACGGTGCCGGCAGAGCGAGGGGGGCTTCGAAAGAGGCGGCGGGTGAGGGAAAATGTAAAAACCTAAGCAGAGAGAACCAGGCTAAGAGGGGATGGACCAGGTCCTCTTTCTTTTTCTGGCTGTTTTCCGGGTTGGAGATTAATAACAGATGACAGTGGGGGCGAGAGGATGGTTCAAGAGGTGGTGTTCAGTTTAAATTGAAGTCTCGGAAGCGGATGTGTTCATACCGATAATGAGATGAATTTCACTATGTATTTGTTCTTGATGGGTGCAAGCTAATTTTATCACCTCAGTGATGTTAATATTGTCAAGTTGGGCTTTTCATAGCCGATTCATTAAAAGTATCTCTAACCTCTCCTCCTGCTGTCACTAGAGAGTTGAATAACAGTCAGGTCTGGGACAAGGTAGCTTTACCGCTCCCGCTGTACAGGTCATGTGGTTCCATTTATAGCCGCCACCACCGAACCCGTTGACAACTGCGCGAGCAAAGTCAGCTACGGTCCAGTGTGGAATGTGGGGGGACAGCAAGTGGTTCTATCTATGCCGTAATGGTAGTCTGGAGGCATGGTCCTCAGGGCTCAGGTCCTCGAGAGAGAGAAAGAAAAGAAGAGAATTAGAGGAGCAATACTTAAATTCACAACACCAGAATACCGGATAATGACAGGAGAAGTACTCCAGATATAACAAACTGACCCTAGCCCCCACGTCCTACACCATAAAACTACTGCAAGCCATAAATACTGGAGGTCTGAGACAGGAGGGGTCCAGGAGACAACGTGGCCCCATCCGATGAACCGCCCGGACATGGGCCAAACAGGAAGGATATTAACCTTCCTGTAAATGTTTTTCATGTGAAATGTTTCACATCACAAATAGCAAAGACTAAACACCATCCTGGTGAAGGTTGGGTGTTTGGAGTTCAAGTGCTTGCCGTAACAAAACTATTATAGTGAAAACAGTTCTAAAAGGCCCTGGAGCACCAAAGTAGTTATTTGATTATTATTAGTTTATATTATATGTAACGTAGTTACTGTTTTGAACGTGTCATTTCTTTAAGTTAATACTAGGAATAACGTCAATACATCATGAAATTAAAGCATAACGCCATGACACTATGTTCATCTCTTCCTCTCTGTTAGTTGACACTCCATAAAGATCATAGATCTGGGCTACGCAAAGGAACTGGACCCAGAAACAGTCTGTGTACTCATTCGTTGGAATCACTGTTCAATATCCTGGTGTGGTGGCGCTACTGTGTGGCTAACACTTCTTCTATCTGTTCTATTTCCTTCTATCTGGGTAGAATCAGAATAACTTTTATTCGCCAACACATTTACTAGGAATTATCATCACTTCCCCTCTTCTTTTTATTTTAGGCTCTCATAAGATTCAATCTTTTTTCATAGCAATTCGTTTTCACTGTTCTCCATCCCTTCTCACCATCTCTTTTCCTGTCTCTCTCTCTTCTTTATCTTCTTTCTCTCTCTCTCTCATCTCTCTCTCTCTTCTCTTCTCTCTTCTCTTTCTCTCTCTCTCTCTCTCTCTCGCTCCTCTCTCTCTCTCTCTCTCCTGCTCTCTCTCCCTTCTCTCTCTCTCTCCTCTTC
>NC_036872.1:24053272-24057094 GCF_002910315.2 Salvelinus sp. IW2-2015
CGCAACACACACACACACACACACACACACAACACACACACACACCACAACACACACCAAAACACTACAACTACGCGAACACACACACCATCATATCTATTTTTTCTACACACGCGAGACACACATATACACACACACACACATAACACACACAGGGCTGTATATTAGTCTTGTACTCCAGAGTGGTCAGGCTTGCTTTTCCGATGTCCTACTTAGCGAAAGTGGGAAATGTAATGCCAAATGATTCACATCTCCTAAATTATGCTTGACGACACTCCTCCGGTATTAGTCTGTTGGACAAAGAGAAAATAAGGAAAGAAGACCAGGATCCTATTTGATTACATGTTTGATTGAAAATACCAGGGATTATCTGTTTGATTACTACTGGGTTTTGTGAATGTGTTATCTTTGGAGCTTTGTTTATTTTCTCTCTCTCTCTCCCCCTGGTCGCTCTCTGTCTCCTAGCCTCTGCTCTGACTAACTTCCATAAAGAAGAGGCTCATCCACAGAGATCTGAAGAGAGAACATCGATCCTCCACAGGGAGAGAAGATGAGTGAGTTTCCCTGTGGTGAATTTGTTTAGGCAACCACTAATCTTTGAACCAGTCATCCCAGACAAATATATCTAGGATTTTGGCATCAATAGGATAAGACTATAGACAGTCTTCCGTCGGTACAGACTAACTAGGTGGGTGTCTAATATAAGCCTTGCGTTATTATTACACAAGAAACAGCGCCCCAAAAATAACCCCAAGACGAGAGACAGAAAAACAACCCATCTCTGTGATTTTAGTTATCTTCTACTCTATTTGACTTCTAATATTGTTTTATCTATTCTAGTTAATGAGGCTACATATATACCATCCATCAGAACTCCTCAATATAGTTAGTGCATGGTCCAGTATAGTTAAGTTATATATCACTGGCTAAGGGCCGGGACATATTACACACATGTTTGTTGCAGTTGGTCTTGAAATGTTAATGTTCTATTCCGCTCCCTTCGTCTCACTTGTTTTATAGCTATGACAGGGTTACGCTGGCATTAAACCATTCACATTTTTTTCACCGTTGTTAAATTGACCGTAAATCAAATCAAATCAAATGTATTTATATAGCCTTTTTTACATCCAGCTGATCTCTCAAAGTGCGTGTACAGAACCCAGCCTAAAACCTCAACAGCATGTCCATGCAGGTTAGAAGAACGGTGGCTTTTAGGAAAACTCCTACGAAAGGCAAAACCTAGGAAGAAACCTAGAGAGGACCAGGCTATGAGGGGTGGCAGTCTCTCTGGCTGTGCCGGGTGGAATTTAACAGAACAGGCCAAGATGTTCAAATGTTCAAAATGACCAAGCATGGTCAATAATCATAATCACAGTAGTTGTCGAGGGTGCAGCAAGTCAGCACCTCAGGAGTCAATATGGTCAGTTGGCTTTCATATAGCGATCATTAAAACGTTATTCTTACCTCCCTCTGTCCGTAGAGAGTTGAACAGCAGGTCGTGCGTACAGGTAGCACGTCGGTGACAGCGCTAGGTAGGTTCATAGCCGGGCCAGACTAGTTGAAATGGAGGCAGCAGCACGGCCAGTGGAATGGGGACGCAAGGAGTCATCATGCCAGTCAGTCTTGAGGGACTATCGTGACTAAGGGCTCGTCGCATAGTGTTCACCTCCACGAGAGAGAGAAAGAAAGATGAGAATTAGAAAGAGATCACTTAAATTTTCACACAGGCTACGGCGTATAAGTCTCTCTCTCTCTCAGGCTCCAGAGCTCTTGGAGAGACAGAAGTATACAGTGACTGTGGATTATTGGAGCTTTGGTACATTGGTGTTTGAGTGCATCACTGGGTTCCGGCCTTTTCTGCCAACCTGGCAACCCGTGCCCTGGTACTGCCACACACAAACGAACACACACTCACTACACACACACACACATCCTCCAGCTAAACCTCTTATTGTCCTTTCCCCTGTTAGAAACACAGACCCATTGTTGCTTTATCCTGCTGTGTTTAACCTTGAGCTTACAATAATAAACCTGTTGAATGTTATTCCTAAAGGGTGGGATGTTTGGTTATAATAGATCCCACTCCAGACTCAAGTTATACTGTAATATGATTATATTTCAACACGATATCAAAGACCTAAATAATGAGGGGAAATGTGTGTGTACTGCCCATGTGGGCCTCTGAGGCCAGCGTTGACAAGACTGGCATGGCCAAACTTGCATTCCCTATGTATGTGCATGTGTGTGCGTGCGTGTGTGTTTGTCTGTGTGCAAGCATGCGAATGTATATCTAAGTTATTGTTAGCAATCTAAGCAATTTAAATAGAAAAATACTAATGATCTGTTCTCCTCCCCCTCGTCTCTCTTTCTCTCTGTCTCATTCCTTCTCTCAGGCATAGTAAGTTGAAGTTGAAGCAGGATCATGACATTGTGGTTTATGAGGACCTGACAGGGGAGGTGCGCTTCTCTAAACACCTTCCCCAGCCCAACAACCTCAACACGTGAGTCACTACACCGCCACCTGGGGCCATTTCAACTCGCCTATAAAGTACCTTCAATTTATTAAGACATAAGATAAGTAATTTGATCATTTGGGTGAATTATTCCTCATTGTGTGTGCGTGTATGTTGTAGTCTGTTGTTGGGCCGTCTAGAGAGCTGGCTGCAGCTGATGCTGAGGTGGTCTCCCCAGGAGAGAGGCAAGGCAGACCCCCAGACCACTTCCTCAGACTGCTTCTCTCAGCTAGAGACTATACTGGAGCTGAAGGTACACTACACGCACACTTTCTCTCTTTTTAATTCAATACAAATCTCTCACAGGATCCTTGGTTGGCAAGACACTGGGTTTTAATGGAAGGATTGGATTTTGTTTATTTTCTCTCTAACTCTCTCTCTCTCTCGCTAGCTGGTTCACGTATTGAACATGGTGTCTGCTAAGATCTTCACCTACTCTGTCTCAGCCAATGAGAGCGTGGCTGATCTGCAGCAGCGAATCGGGTCTGACACCAACATCCCTCCAGCCAATCAAGAGCTACTGTTGGAGGCGGGACTAGCCCTGGAGCCACAGGGAGAGGCGGGGCAGTGTGCCATCGACTACACTGTAATCTATCTGATGTTGATACATAATCTATAATCCAATCAAAATGTCTTTCATATAGCATGTCGGACAGAGCAGTCAAGATATTGCAGGTGTAAAGGCTAATAAGAAGTCTTCACGTATCTTTACTATCTCCCTCTCTCTCTCAGGAGATAGACGGGAGGAGGACAGACCTTCCTCTGGTGTTTCTGTTTGACCGTTCCTCCTGCACCTACGAGCCCCAGTTCACCCCCCGCACAATGCCAGAGAACATACGCTTTGTCCGTGAGTATACCCGCACACTAATGCTAAGAAAAGTGAAAAATATCAATGAAAAGTGGCCATCTCTCACAACCGTCTCTACTTTCTACATGTGAATATGTGAGGATTCTGTTATACACTGGAACTCTCTCTTTATCTTTCTCTCTTTCTCTTTCTCTCTCTGTCTTTCTTTCTCTCTTTCTTTTTCTCTCCCCCTCCCAGAGACGGATCCTAAGCACGTGTTGTCTTACAGTCCTCTGAGGAGGACCTGGGGCCAGGCCTGGGACACCATCCGCACCCTGAAGGAGGACTGGCAGAGGTTACAGCAGGGACAGAAAGCTGCTCTGTAAGATTCAAAAACACACTTATTCTATCCAGGGTCAAATATCAAATACTGAAAGAGATGTTGATTTAGCTTGCCCAGTACAATGAAAGTCATGGAATAGTCCCAAAACCCTCTCTCTCTTTCCACCTCTCTTTCTTTTT
>NC_036872.1:24057210-24058255 GCF_002910315.2 Salvelinus sp. IW2-2015
TCTCTCTCTCTCCCTCTCTCTCTCTCTCTCTCTCTCTCTCTCTTTCTATCAGCATGAGTTTGCTGAGACACAACAGCTCCCTGTCGAAGCAGAAGAATGAGATGGTGTCTATGAACCAGAGGCTGACGGCCAAACTAGACTTCTTCTCTACCAGCCTGCACATAGACATGGACAAATACCAGGAGCAGAGAGCTACAGGGATAGGTATGCTACTGGATACATAGGTACTGTACTGCACAGGGGTCACAACTGGAATATATCAGGACTAGACAACAGTCATAGTATATGTTTATGACTGCCCCAGACTGCAGCTCAGCATGGATTGGTTGGCTATATATTGACTATACACTAAGTGTACAAAATATTAGGAACACCTGTTCTTTCCATGACATAGACTGACCAGGTGAATCCAGGTGAAAGTTATGATACCTTACCTGTTAAATCCACTTAATTCAGTGTAGATGAAGGGGTGGAGACAGGTTAACATTTTACTGCTCTGGGCTAAATCAGGGTAACACAGATTGATTCTTTGTACTCTTAATAAAATCTACTATGAAACAAAAGTATACACCTCACACACATTGTTATGGGCTTTAAAAAAGAAGACACCTGTACCATGTCAGATATAGAGTTGAAATGTATTACATTTTGAGTTTGCATCCCAATATTACACTTTATATACACTACCGTTCAAAAGTTTGGGGTCACTTAGAAATGTCCTTGTTTTTGAAAGAAAATGATTTTTTTTGTCCATTAAAAAAACATCAAATTAATCAGAAATACAGTGTAGACATTCTTAATGTTGTAAATGACTATTGTAGCTGGAAACGGCTGATTTTGTAATGGAATATCTACATAGGCGTACAGAGACCCATTATCAGCAACCATCACTCCTGTGTTCCAATGACATGTTCTGTTAGCTAATCCAAGTTTATCATTTTAAAAGGCCGTTTCCAGCTACAATAGTCATTTACAACATTAACAATGCCTACACTGTAATTCTGATCAATTTGATGTTATTTTAATGGACAAAAAAATTGTTTTT
>NC_036872.1:24058270-24083292 GCF_002910315.2 Salvelinus sp. IW2-2015
ACATTTCTAAGTGACCCCAAACTTTTGAACGGTAGTGTGCATCACAGAAGACTGAAGTATAACATAATGATTTTGGTCATTGACTGCAGTAAAGGGCTACAGGATTTTAAATTATTGAGACAATTAAGACATGGATTGTGTATGTATGCCAAAATGMGCCAGCATCCCTGTGGAATGCTTTCGACACCTTGTAGAGTTCATGCCCTGATGAATTGAGGCTGTTCTGAGGGCAAAAGGGGGTGCAACTCAATATTAGGAAGGTGTTCCTAATGTTTAATACACTCAGTATATATTCCACACTATAGTACTAGTCTAGTGTAATGTAAGGTGTTCTGTCTCTAGCCTCTGAAAAGCTGCTGGGTGTGTGGAGGGAGATGGAGCAGACTGCAGTCAGCTGTGGCCAGGTAAGTGTGCGTGCCTGCCTTCCTACATGTGTGTTTGTGTTTTGTTTGTGTGTATGTGTGTGTAAATGTGTTTGTGTTGCAGGCAGAGAGGGTGACAGAGCTGGACGAGGAGATGATGCTCCTCCAGACAGACATCGTGGACCTCCAGAGACAACCGTGGAGGAGTGGAGAGGCCCTGGACACACTGTAAGAGACAGACAGAAACATCTCAATAGACCAGTCTTTAATCCAGAACAAGATCTAGAAATGCATCTATCCAGTTTCCCCCTAGCAGCTGATGCCTGGCCATTAGTGAGATAAAACATGAACTGCTCCCTCTCTCCTCTATCCTCTTTCGGCCACAGTGAGGGGAAGGCCTTGGAGTTGTTCCGTAAGCTGAAAGAGAAACCCAGAGGTTGGTTTACCACTTCTCCATTCATCACCATTTACCATCACAGTATAGACTTCTGCTGTCTACTTGTGATTCTGAGAACATGTCATTATAGACTGGAAAACTTCCTCGCTCCCTTCTCCCGCTCTCTCCCTCCCCCCGTCTGTCTCTGTTTCTATTCCCTCCCTCCCCTCCCTCTCTCCAGACCAGAGGTGTGGGGGGGACAGTCAAGAGGTAGTACGTCTGGTGGTCCAGGCAGTTCAGTTCTACGAGAGGAAACTCAAAGACTTCTACACACACCTCAGGTGTCCATGCACACACACACACTAGTCTACACACACCTCAGGTGTCCATGCACACACACACTAGTCTACACACACCTCAGGTGTCCATGCACACACACACACTAGTCTACACACACCTCAGGTGTTCATGCACACACACACACACACACACACACACAACCCACACCACCACAACACACCACACACACACACACCACCAAAGCACAACACACACACCACACACACACCAGTCCTAACACCCACCCACCTCAGGTGCGCCCGTTCCAATTATAACACATTTGCGTTTTTCCTCTCCCTGCAGTACGACGTGTGTGTGTTTGTGTTGCAGTAAGACGGTGGTTGTGTCGTCAGCGTGTAATGGAGCTGCTACCCCGTGTAGAGGGCGTGGTACAGAGGATGGCTGAGAGTGAACAGGTCCTAATGATCTACAGGAGAGACGGCAGAGGGAACTATGGAACCTGCTGAAAGTAGCCTGTGTAAGTGCAACACACATGGATACAGCACCGGACACACATACACACACACTCCTGATCAGTGTGTATCCTTGGTTGTTATTCAGAGTAAGGTGCGCAGCCCGGTGAGTGGGGTCCTGTGGATGGGGGACGCTCTTCCTCTCTGTTCCCCCTCTACTGACCCCCAGACACAGCCTACAGCAGCTGTGTAGTCACCCACCTCACTCCACACACCAACCACACACACCTCCTTCAGGTAGACAGGCAGGCAGGCAGGCAGGCAGGCAGATGGGATGGATGTGTTTATGATGGTGTGCTCTTCTCTGTAGTGAGTTGTGTTTTGTGTGTTAATATGTGTGTATTTGAAGTGTGTCTGAGACTGCTTGCATGTGTGTGTGTCTTCAGGGATGAGTCTTGTTGGTGATCGAGGAGAGGCAGGACGTTTGAGAGTCGACTTACAGAGTCTGCTACAGGAGACCATCCAGGAGTCTGAAAGCGATATGCAGGTACACACACACACACACACACACACACACACACACACACACACACACACACACACTCTCTCACACACACACAGGGTTGTAATAACATACAACCCTCTCTGGCTGTCTTTGTCTCCTAGTTGCTGCGAGAGTGGACGTGGCTGAGTGAAGGACAGGACCTTTCCTCTGATCTTTCCTGACTCTACTGGTTCCCTCGGAGGAGGCAGGGGTTTCCCCTAGTTACTGATACAGGGTCAGATATGATGTCATCCCCCTAATTGTCATGTTAAGGATTGGAGTTAGACCTGAGGTTAAGGGACGATTCTGTCTCAAACTGATGTCAAACAGAAGAGCTGTCCCATTCCAGACCCCCTGCTGTGGTCCTCTGCTGCCGCTGTGTGGTGGGGAAGACTTACTGCAACAGATTGCATCGCACAATTTGACATTGACTCTTGGGGGTGCCCCAAAAATAATGGATTGAGCCAACATTTATATTTTCCAGGCTCATTGGCGTGCCGACATTAACATGTGCAACACCGCTGTAATCTATACCCTGGTGTATTGGAGTCATCTTTAATCCTGCTCTAAAGGGTGTAGGTTTGAATGAGGAAAATGATGTTGACCACTGGCATAGCTGTATTTAAACCAGTGGCCTGGTCCAATCAAAACCAGTAATCCCACTGGTTGTCCTCTTGACTAAAGTCCTGGTGGTACTTGTTCTAGAAAAGTCTGGTCTGGCCCCTGGTGATGATTCCTAATCTTTCAAATGTTTTTTATGCTTGCCACAATATATTCTCTGACCAAGGTTTTAGCTGTAGCTTTTATATTCAGTTACCATTCTCACGGTTCTCCCCAAAGAATGTAAAAGAGGCCCCATTGTGGACTTGCTGTGCCACTATGTAAAAACATATATATTTTTACTTTATTTGTTATCATATAGAGCAATTTCTGGGTCTAGATTGCAGGAAATGGCAGTTACAGGTGTTAAAAAACACAAAAATCACAACCTTATTAAAAGATCCTGGGGAGAACCCTGCATTCTATAACAGTTAGAACTGGGCTTTTGGGGATTTTTTGGTTTGAAACTGTATATTTTATGATGCCTTATGCTGGATCTCTATGTACATTACTAAGGCTGATGCAGAATATCCTCTGTTTTTGTGTATATACTTATTTTTAATTGTTAACATTTTAAAATAATTGATATTTCAACATTTATTGCAGAATATTAATTGGTTGTTTTATTTTTCTGTATTTTACTTGATTTAACTGTGGTCTATTATTATGTGTAAGTACGTGTATCTGGTTGAATTAAACTTCAACCACCACAGATCGATAAGAGTGCTCGACATATGATGGTGACATGACATTACTACCATGACTTTAAACAAAGATATGTAATAATTTTGAATACAGGACACTCAAAGTGTTTGACAATCTTCTTTATTCCTTAAAGTCAGTTTGAGGTTTCAACTATCAACAACCTTCCCTCTTCCAAGCACAGCACAGACACAACATTACATAATGTGGTAGATAGAATTCAAAGATGAAAAGACAAAAAAGAAACATGACAAAGAGGTTTGGAAAATACCCACACATGCCTCTGTCTTCTCAAAACTCTGAACCACAAGAAGAGAATTTGGAAAAAGAAAATCAACCAGTCGCCTATTTTTAATAGAGTTCTAAACTACCCATTTTATTCTAGTATGCTCGTATCATTGTGTCCCTGTTTATGTGTCACTGAAAGTGATCATCCGCCCACAGAAAGGCCTGTAAAGGTCTATATATGTCTGGTACAGGGGAACATCATGACATGTTTAAATAAGTTGTTCCTTCAAAACAACTCCCTACTGGCTTTGATAGACCCGATAGAATGTACCACACATAGACAAAGTCTACTGTCAATCTCATTCAAGTCAAAAGTAAATTAAATACATGATCTCAGGCAAAGTGAAATTATACCACACAATAAAACCCTACTAAAAAGATGCTTACGATCCCATCTCACAAAGAAAAGGAGAAATGTCTGCTTTTGGGGAGGAAGTGGAACACAAGGTTGACTTGTGACCATATTCTCCATATATTACACCACTTTGGACCAGAGCCCTATATGAAGTAGTGTACTATCTGGTGAATGGGGTTTGTAATGTTTCTTTACGTACTGGTATTGCTAAGGAGATGATACAGAGAGATGCTGAACCAAAAAAACAACTGGGTTCTCAACAGTACTGGAGGTCTCAGAGGGTGCTAAGGGCTGCAGGGTTATGGCCAAAAGACTCGGAAGGTGTGTGTGTGGCATACAGAGGTGGAGATGTGTCAGGTGTCATTGATGCTCTTTTCCTTCTCTTCTCTCATCCCCTTCTCCTCCTCTTCCCTCCATCCTTATGCCTCCAGCTCAAAGCCCATGCCAACCTTGTGACCGCCTGCATTGAAGTTTTTCGCATCGATCAGAGCTGAGAGAGTCAGCTTCACTCCTAGAGAGAGAGACACCAGTCTTAACACAGAAAGTACTGCTCCTTTCATATATACTGAGCAAAAATATATACTGAACAAAAACATAATATCAAAGATTTTACTAAGTTACAGTTCATATAAGGAAATCAGTCAATTGAAACAAAATCATTAGGCCCTAATCTATGGATTTCACATGACTGGGAATACAGATATGCATCTGTGGATCACAGATATCTTTAAAATAGATTAGGGGGGTGGATCAGAAAACCAGTCAGTATCTGGTGTGACCATGATTTGCTACATGCAGTGTGACCCAATGTTGTCCCACTCTTCTTCAATAGCTGTGCGAAGTTGTTGGATAATGGTGGGAACTGGAATATGCTGTCGTACATGTCGATCCAGAGCATCCAAAGCCTGCTCAATGGGTGACATGTCTAGTGAGTATGCAGGCCACGGAAGAACTGGGACATTTTCAGCTTCCAGGAACTGTGTACAGATCCATGCGACATGGGGCCTTGCATTATGGTGCGGCAGGGTAGCCTAGTGGTTAGAGCATTGGACTAGTAACCGAAAGGTTGCAAGATCAAATCCCCGAGCTGACAAGGTACAAATCTGTCGTTCTACCCCTGAACAAGGCAGTTAACCCACTGTTCCTAGGCTGTAATTGAAAATAATAATTTGTTCTTATTAACTTTATTTATTTATTTATTTAACCAGGTAGGCAAATTGAGAACACGTTCTCATTTACAATTGCGACCTGGCCAAGATAAAGCAAAGCAGTTCGACACATACACAGTTCGACACATACAACAACACATAACTGACTTGCCTAGTTAAATAAAGGTAAAATATTATCATGCTGAAACAGTGGTGATTTTAGCATGTACATCTTGGGGCAAACTCAAAAACATTTTCTTAGATGCAATAGATTAATTGCACTATAATGGTGCCCACAAACTGTTAGCGCTTTCCCAACAGCAGAGCTTTCTTTTCAGCACCATGGAGTGAATCCTTACCACCAGGCTACACCTGGCTCTCAGCGGAGCCTTGTCTGGCAGCAAAACAGTTCATTCAGCCTCATTTACTGTCTTTAAAAAAGAATAGCTGATATGGCTGACTTGCTTAAAAATCTGGTTACTACTGACAATTGAGTCAGTAGTAACCTGACAAACTGTGGCATAAGGGGACGACGAGCGGATAAGAGACAATCCGTCATTTCGATTAAGACATTAATGAGCGAGCTAAAACAGACGTAGTCAATATAACTATTTGTTCAGCACTTTTGAAACGTACAGTGACAGAATTCGGAACATGGGCCATTCTTACAGTATTATCCCTGTACACAAAGTCAGAACCGAAGGATAAATAAAGGGGGCATATAAGCAGACAAGCTCTTACAATATTAGATGACTACATTTCTCTAAAACAAGCTATAGGCTACAAATTCTTATTTACAATGACAGCCTACCCTGGGCAAACCCTAACCCGGACGATGCTGGGCCAATTGTGCGCTGCCCTATGGGATTCCCAATCACGGCCGGTTGTGATACAGCCTGGAATTGAACCAGGGTCTGTAGTGATGCCTCTAGCACTGAGATGCAGTGCCTTAGCCCTTAACCCTAACCCGGACGATGCTGCGCCACTCGGGAGCCCCAAAATGTATGCAGCAGCATCAGCATACAAGACATTTTTGGTCTCACCTTGTTGTGCTGTGCTCACTTGAACAGGAAGGTGGCGTGGCGATCCTTGTGGGCAAATTTTGTCATAAAACTTTGTCATCAAAGTCTGGCATTCTCTGGATTAATAGTGCTTTCAAGACAAATGGGAACTCTGGGAAAAAAACAAGGTCGAATCATGATGTCAATGATCTTCAGGTCGGAGCTGTAGAAAGAGGCCCGAGTTCCCGACTTGGAATTCCGAGTTGGATGACCATACAAAACACATTTTCCCAGTCAGAGGTAGTTTTTTTCAAGTTCCCAGTTGTCTTGAACTCACTGAAGTCTGAGATTTCCCAGTTGTTTTGAAGGCAGCAGAAGTCATGCTGGATTGACAGCATGGCCAATGTATTCAACCTTTTCTGGCCCATGGCATGTGAATGGTTATCCTTTTAAGCTTGGAAAAGAGACCCTTAAACCCAGGACCACACACCCACTCCACTGTATATCAGGCTAGTGATTGCTTTGCAATGCTTGCAGTTAGCCACTGATTCCTTCAAAACCACTCATTGTTGAATTTGAGATTTTCAACTTGTTGTGTAATGTTTATGTCCAATGGCCGATGAGCACCGATACGTTTTATCTGTAATTTCTCTTCATATGACAAAGATTGAAAAGGATTTGCCAGTAGATTGTCAACGTGATTCATGATGATGACTGCCTGTCTAGCTTGCTAGCTAAGATTTTGATAGTATGATGTTGACATGATCGGTACAATCAAAGCTACGGTAGATATAACGTGATTTGACATCATTTTATCTGTGGCCAATGACCTAGAGCACTTCAAATCAAAGTTTATTTGTCACGTGCGCCGAATACAACAGGTGTAGACCTTACAGTGAAATGCTTACTTACAGGCTCTAACCAATAGTGCAAAAAAGGTATTAGGTGAATGTAACTCTATGGTAGCACCCAAGGGGCTTGAACTTCCGAACTCTCCCTGTAGATTTTGCGGTGATGTAGTGTCCCTATGAGTGACAGAACACTGAGCAAATCACGGCGCAACTAGAGAACATTACCAACACCTACGCTCCGTATTTTCCGCTGGCAGCGCCAACACCACAGAAAGCACTGAACTAGGCTGAAACACCTGCATTTTAGAGCTGCCTTACTGGGACTCTGCCCCACCTGCCCTGAATGACAGGTCGACACTGTGCTGAAACATGAGATGGTGGTGGATGAATGGCACGACAATGGGCCTCAGCATCTCGTCACGGTATCTCTATGCATTCAATAAAATGCAATTGTGTTCATTGTCTGTAGCTTATGCCTGCCAATACCATAACCCCACTGCCACCATGGGGCACTCCGTTCACAACGTTGACATCAGCAAACCGCTCACCCACACGACGCCATCAAATGGTCTGCAGTTGTGAGGCCGGTTGGACATACTGCCAAATTCTCGAAAAGGACGTTGAAGGTGGCTTATGGTAGAAAAATTAACATTACATTTTCAGGCAACAGCTCTGGTGGACATTACTGCAGTCAGCATGCCAATTGCACTCTCCCTCAAAACTTGAGACATCTGTGGCATTGTGTCGTGTGACAAAACTGCACATTTTCTAGTGGCCTTTTATGTTCCCCAGCACAAGGTGCACCTGTGTAATGATCATGCTGTTTAATCATATTATTGATATGCCACACCTGTCAGGTGGATATATTATCTTGGCTCACTAACATGGATGTAAACAAATTTGTGCACAAAATTTCAGAGAAATAAGCTTTTTGTGCATATGGAACATTTCTGGGATCTTTTATTTCAGCTCATGAGACATGGGACCAACACTTTACATGTTGCGTTTATATTTTTGTTCAGTCTATATAGTAGACATAACCTATTTCCTTTCTTCTACCCAACTCCTCTGGTACTAATAGTCAAGGTTTGTAGATATAGACAGATGTAGCTCGGCATCTGGTAGATACATGTAAAGGTTAAGGTGATTTGAGTTACCTGGCCGGAGGGCCTGTGTGTAGCCGACTCCAATTAGACTGGCGTTATTGACTTTGGCCTGCAGGGGGAGACAGACAGACACAGAGGTGAGACAAGCACGCATTTGGCTGGTTGTGTGGTTCTAGTCCTGGCATTATGGACAGGTATGTGGTTCTGTGTGGTTATGTATGTGTGGTTGTGGTACACACAGACAGGGAAGCGTCCTTGTCCAGCTGGTATTTGGCTCCGATGCCGAAGCGTGTGTTGTTGCTGCCGGCCGTCCAGGCCAGGTTGATGGCTGTTTCCAGGTGGCAGTTCACCTTCTGGTAGATGGAGCCGCCGAACTCTGTACCATCGTTACTGAGAGGACAAAACACCATGGACTTATTCAGTACGGTGCTACATAGCTTTTAAATCAACTTCTGGTGGATCATGACTGGTCAGTTGGCAAATGTAACACAGAAAGCAACCTCTGCCGGTCAATGGTTAGGTTAGAGTCAGGGTTGGGCGTAGTGGTTAGGGGTAGTAGTTAGGGTCAGGCGTAGTGGTTAGGGGTAGTAGTTAGGGTCAGGCGTAGTGGTTAGGGTCGGGCGTAGTGGTTAGGGGTAGTAGTTAGGGTCAGGCGTAGTGGTTAGGGGTAGTAGTTAGGGTCAGGCGTAGTGGTTAGGGTCAGGCGTAGTGGTTTAGGGGTAGTTAGTTAAGGGTCAGGCGTAGTGTTAGGGGTGTAGTTAGGGTCCAGGCTAGTGTTAGGGGGTAGTGGTTAGGGTCGCAGGCGTGAGTGGTTAGGGTCAGGCGTAGTGTTAGGGGTAGTAGTTTAGGGTCAGCGTAGGTTAGGGTGCAGGGCGTAGTGGTTAGGGGTAGGTAGTTAGGGTCAGGGCGTATGGTTAGGGTCAGGCGTCGTAGGTTAGTTGGGTATAGCTTAGGGTCAGGGCCGTAGTGCGTTGAGGGGTAGTAGTTAGGGGTCAGCGGCGTAGGTGGGTTAGGGGGTAGTCAGTTAGTGGTCAGACGTAGATGGGGTCTATGGGTAGTAGTTCAGGGGTCAGAATCGTAGTGGGTTAGGGGATAGTTAGGGTCAGCGGGTAGTGGTTAGGGGTAGTAGTTAGGGTCAGGTGTAGTGGTTAGGGGGTTGTAGGGTTAGGGGGGTCAGGCGTAGTGGTTTAGGGGTCAGGCGTAGTGGTTAGGGGTAGTAGTTAGGGTCAGGCGTAGTGGTTAGGGTCGGCGTAGTGTATGAGTAGTAGGTTAGGGTCAGGCGTAAGGGTTAGGGGTAGTTAGGGTCAGGCGTAGTGGTTAGGGGTAGTAAGTTAGGGTCCAGGCGTAGTGGTTAGGGATAGTTAGTTAGGAGTCCAGGGCGTAGTGGTTAGGGGTCAGGCGTAGTGGTTAGTGGTAGTAGTTAGGGTCAGGCGGTAGTGGTTAGGGTCAGGCGTAGTGGTTAGGGGTAGGTGGTTAGGGTCAGGCGTAGTGGTAGGGATAGGTAGTTAGAGTCAGGCGTAGTGGGTGTTTTTAGGGTCAGCGTAGTGGTTTATGGATAGTAGTTAGGGTCAGGCGTAGTGGTTTTGAGGGTCAGGCGTAGTGGTTAGGGGTAGTAGTTAGGTTCAGGTGTAGTGGTTAGGTGAGTAGTTTAGGGTCAGGGTGTAGGTGGGTTAGGGGTAGTAGTTAAGAGTTTCAGGGTTGGCGGATAGTGGTTAGGGTAATAGTTAGGGTAGGGTAGTGGTTAGGGGTAGTAGTTAAGGTCAGGTTGTAGTGGTTAGGGGTAGTAGTTAGGGTCGAGGGTGTGGTTAGGGGTGTGTGATATTAGTGGTGTAGTAGTTAAGGTGTCAGGCGTAGTGGGTTAGGGGTAGTAGTTAGGGTCAGGGTTGGGGATAGTGGTTAGGGGTAGTAGTTAGGGTCAGGGTTGGGGATAGTGGTTAGGTTATAGTCAGGGTTGGGGATAGTGGTTAGGGGTAGTAGTTAGGGTCAGGGTTGGGGATAGTGGTTAGGTTATAGTCAGGGTTGGGGATAGTGGTTAGGCTCAGGGGTAGTGGTTATGGGTAGAAATTAAGGTTAGGGTTAGGAGTTGTGGTACTCACACGTTGGTGTGGAGCTGGAAGTCCCCAGTCTTGTATCCCAAGGCAAAGTTGTTCTGGGCCAGTTTAGACTTGGCTGTGTCGAAGGCCATCTGGTACCCGGCCAGCCAGCCCTCGTAGCCCAGCACAGCAGCAGCGTGGACCGTGGGGCTGGCCATGTCAAAGTCCAGGTCACAGCCCAAGTTGATGAAGTCGCGCTTGTAGCCAGTCTTCAGCTTGGCACTCTTCTTACTGCAGACAGAGAGGAAGGCGCCAGATAAAAGTAGAGAGGGTGTCAGGCTTCATGTGACATTATGGGCCGTATTACGTCTATACTGGTGCTGTGATTATTTCAAAATCCTTCATGTTCATGTGCACTACTAAAGATTAGGCGGGGAGGTAAAGATTGATCAGTGAGTGATCAGCTTACCCAGTGTTGGGCACAAACGACGTGTCCAGGGCCAGCTTCAAGCCCTTAGCCAGCTACAGACATACAGGATAGAGGAGGTATATCACATATCGTGGAACAGAAGACACAAAACAATATGAACAATATGGTTAATAATAGTACTGACTTTCAAACGTTGCGTATATACACCCGTTTTCATTGAATGAGTCAATATCAAGTGCTGTCAGGGGATGGTTAAGTGTAATGTAACCTGGTTTTAGGCTAAACTGGTTTCAAACTCACCTGGTCCTCCATGGAGACCTCTGTGGTCAGGGTGTTGTCTGTGTTCCATTTCTGGGTGAAGCTCAGGCCCAGCTCCTTCACCTTGTACTTGGTCTCCAGGTTACCTGCTGCCTTCCCTGTGTCTGTGTTACTGGAGCCTGAGGTTGAAAATTCCTGAGAGAAGGAAGGAGAGGGGCGGAGAGAGAGGAGGCAGGGGGGTTGGAGAAGGAGAGGGGAAATGAGGGATGGTTAATAGCAGAAAAGTAAGAGAGCACAGCAGAAGAAATTGGAGCAAGGGAGAGAAAAGAGAAGGGGAACTGATACAGAAGAGTAGTCTGAACGAGAGCTTAGCACACTCCTCACTGAAGAGAGAAAGGGAGAGAAAGATATATATATATAAAGAGAGAGAAACAGCGAGAGAAAAAATAAAGAGATGAGCACCACTTCCACATCTCTGCCAAGCAATTCCACTCAGGTTTGCATGACTGGTTATAGCCAGTAGCTACTATTTTGAGTAGTGGTAGATACCCTGAAGCAGTGATCACCAACATTGGCCCTGGACAGTGTCCAGGCTTTTGTTCCACCCAGCACACCTCCTTTAACTAATCAACTAATCTTCTAGACCTTTAGTAGTTGAATCGGGTGTGTTAGTGCTGAGCTGGAACCAAATCTAGTGTTGATGACCACTGTGTTAGACACTGGGGGAATCCATGGAGAGGTGAGTGGGGAAAGGATGCTAGGAGAAGGCTGTGAGCTGAGGGAAGAGACCCTGTTTGTTGGTCAAGACAGTCATCTAGTCACTGGCTGACCAGTAACCTATAAAGCAGTAACCAGTAACCTATAGAGCAGTAACCTGGACACTTAGACCACTCTAAAGGTGTGTGTGTCTATGGAGAGGAGTTAATGATGTTATAGTTTTAGCAGTATAGGGGGGATGGTATCAATCAGCTGGGACACTGCTGCAAGAAAGCCTGCAGGGAGCAAAAGCCTGCCCTCCACACAATCACACACACACACACACACACACACACACACACACCACACACACACACACACACACACACACACACACACACACACACACACACACACACACACACACACACACACACACACACACACACACACACACACACACACACAGACCCTTACCATCTGACAATGGAAGTCCAGAGAGGAAGCACAAAAAAGGCAAAGGAATAGAGAGGCAGAGAGTTAAGTCAGAAACACACAGGTATTCACACTCAATCACTTTTCCACTCTTTCAGAAAGAAGATAAGATGCCCATTTACATATTGTATACCAGAGACACCAACTCTGCACCAATGTGTTTGAACTGTGAATCAGAGCTGTACAATCTCTCATTTTACAAGATAAGGTTGAGTTCAGACTTGAGAAGTCCAAGTAAAGTGTATTTCATGAAGTCTTCTTGGTGATTGAATTTTGTCAGAGGGAGAGTTAGATTAGTTATCCAAACTGGAAAGATACATATCCAACATGTGTACAGGTGAGAATTAGATGAAGATAATGACACACACCAACCTAAATAATCCTGCACAGAGCAATGCTACCCCTAACACTTTTAAGAGAGGACAACTGACAGTTTCAGGGAACAGCAATGCTGTGAGCGGGATCCATTTTGTTCTAACGTATAAGGAGATTCTAGTCAGATAGACAGTAATGTACCAAGCTGAGTTAAACAGTCTGCCAGACTCTCCGATAGACACACACAAACACCACCAGCAGACAGACAGTGAGTCAGCCATTTTGATTGTCCTGCTCAGCCCTGAGGCGCTAGGGCCTAGACATGAGGCTTATAGGGCCAGACTACACGCACACACACGCAAACACACAAATGAATGGGTCACTCGGATCGAGTGAAGCCGAAATGTAATAATTACCCTCCTAAAATATGAGAGAGAGAGAGAGAGAGAGAGAGAGAGAGAGAGAGGTTGTACTTACAACTCCACTCTGGGCCTTTGTCTTTAGATCCAGTTTCACGATTCCAAAGCCTAGAGAGAAAAGGAGGGGGAAGAGAAAAATGATGTCTCTATTCATGGTCCTGTATGGCTCAGTTAGTAGAGCAAGGCACTTACAACACCAGGATTAAAGTCACTTTGGATAAAAAAGCATCTGCTAAATGACATACATCATATACTGTATATATTCAAAATAGAGGAGCAAACCACATTTGGACCTTCGTTGTTGTATACATAATCTACATGACTGTTTTCAATGAGGGTCATCCAAGCTTCACAGTTGTGAAACAAGAACATTTGCAGAAAAGTTGATCTGAGTGTCAGAAAGAAAGATGACGAGGCACTGTTTAACTCATTATGACTGAGGATGAAACTCGTCTAAACACACACACAGAGTCCCAGCCCCCATCCCCTGACGGTTGTAAATCAAAGGCTAGAGGTCACACAGTCCTGGATGACCAGCTGAGGTTTGTGGTTTCAGAGGGTGAGAGAAAGAGAGAGAGCGAGAGACAGATGTTAGAGTTATCCTAAAAGCGTACAGACACATGAAATATGCAGGTGTCTTCCCCCTTTCTCCTTGTGTGTGGTGGTGGAGGGGGTGATTTGATGACTCACCATAGCCCTTGCCGAAGATGTCTTTGGCGGCTTTTCCCAGGTCCGAGTATGCAGGAGGAACCGCCATGGCGACTGTGGAGAGAGATGGACACGTTAGGGTGGTGCATCTCTGATACTACAACATCACTTCTTTAACTCACAGGAGGCAAAAGGCTGATCAAACGGAGCGCCCACTCCAGCACACATCACACTTCTACGCAGAAAAGTTCCAACACAGCACCTACCTATAACTTCACACAGAACACAGCTGTGTGGCTTTGAACTGAAACAAACACACACAGCATCTAGGCCTACACACAGTGTCCACACAGCATCTAGAACTACACACAGCATCTAGGCCTACACACAGTGTCAACACAGTATCTAAACTACACACAGGCATCTAGGCCCTACACACAGTGTCCACCACAGCAATCTAGGCCTACACAGTGTCCACACAGCATCTAAGCCTACCAGTGTCCACACAGCATCTAGGCTATACACAGTTTCCACACAGTATCTAGGCCTACACACAGTGTCCACACAGTATCTAAGCCTACACACAGTGTCCACACAGCATCTAGGCCTACACACAGTGTCCACACAGCATCTAGCACTAGACACAGTGTCCACACAGCATCTATCTATGCATTCACAGTCACACACACCACACGCTGCTCTAGAAAGGTTTCAACATACACCACACAGTGTCTACTAACTAGTGGATCTACAGGCCCACTAATGCCTTCCTCTTGGTAAGGTGCTCACACAATCCTTGACTGTGTCCTAAATAATATTCACATTAGTATAAATTCATTGCTTCATACTAAAGTAGTTTCCAAAGTTGTGTTGGAGCCTTGTCACTGAGCTAAATTTGGGAATCTTATTCTCTTTTATAAAGGTGTGCTTTGTAAAATCAATGTACTGTCAAGTACTGACGGCCGGGCCAGCTACAGTAGCCCTGATCTGGTCTACTGGGCCTGTGATATATTGCTTTTCACTCCCCCCCACATCCCCATTCTTGCCCAGCCAATTGATTTAACTCCATTTATTCACGGCATCAGTCTATTAGCAAACCGCTAGCTAGCACGGTTTAACTTAATGGGATTGACTCTTACGAGGGAGGGACTGCTTGTCTTTTGACCTCTGGTATACCAGGTAAACATCTCTCTAAATAGGAAACCACATGGCACAGCCTGATTTGAGCCACCTTAAGATTAAAGGAATAGTTTGCCCTAAATCAAAGTCTGTTTGATTTTGGGGTGAACTGTGCCTTTAAAAGCCTGCCACTTCATTGCCTAAGTCAGCGCTGTTAGTAGTTAGCTGCCTGCGTTGAAGCTGTTAGCTTAAGAAGATGTGTAAGAAGATGTATGCCATATAGCAATCACAGTATACGTCACAGCACTCGCGCTAGTATGCCACTATGCGCTATTGAACGACAGTAAGCCTAAGTCAGAGTTTGGCCGGTTCAACAACTATCCCCACTGCACACAACTGCACTATGCTAGCTTTTATAATGTCACCAGGGTCCCCTGTGTCTCTCTGTCTCTTATACACATCTAGATGTGTATAAGAGACAGGTGTGTGTGTGTGTGTGTGAGGTAACTTTGCTGGCAGTGTGTATCTTTCTGCTCTTGATGGTGACTAGGCGCTGTCCCAACACTCCTAATACCTTCCTATCCTTGTCTCCTTTCATGGTTTATTTTCCTCAATGACCACTTGAATATATGCCCTTTCAGATTAGTGGCTTGTTACGTATCATGTTACCTATCAAGTGCTCACACATCCATAGTTGCGAAGGAATGGAGACAAGGACAGGGCAAGAATAGAGACCAGGAATGTAGGGAGTGGGAAAAAGCTCAGTGTTTCTTAAAGTGATACTTCGGGATATTGACAATGAGGCCCTTTATCTACTTCCAGAGTCAGATGAAATTGTGGATACCATTTTTATGTCTCTGTGTCAATTATGAAGGAAGTTAGAGGTAGTTTCACGAGGCTGCTAACAGATACCCAATCTGCCCTACCAAGCAAAAAGGCAGTAACTGCTCATAGTGTGGAACTGAGAAAACCTTTTTTTTTTTACCTTGGTTTAACAGTAACTTTATGCAGTTACTACTAACATGACCTCCATTTTCTCCAAAACACAATACAATAGAGGCAGGACACTTGTCAACATGATTAAGCATGTATTTAATGTAGCAATTACATTAACTAATTTTCGACCAAATGAGCAGTTACTGTCTTTTTGCTTGGTAGGGCAGCATAGACTTCCAGTCATTGTGCTAAAGCTAGTTATCAATTGCGGTAGCAATAGTTAGCAACTTCCTTCAAACCGCACACAGATATAAATATGGTATCCAGAAGTTAATCTGACTCTGGGGATGTAGATAAAGGCCTAATTTCCAAAATCCCAAAGTATCCCTTTAAGTACTCTCTGACACTTGTGTTTGTAATACGTGCTAAACATCCGTAACATCTGAATGATAGATTGATCAATCTATTGAGACAGTCCAGGGGACCCTGATGACATCTTTGTCTCCCCACCTCCTGCTCTCACCACCTCTCTCACTCACCCTTGTGGCAACATGGTGCACAGGGAGCTCCTTTGTTCTGAATGGCCTGTGATGCTGGACTCGCTTCCTCCTTCCTCACCAGTCTCGCCTTCTCTCCTCCTTTGTCTGACATGACTCTTCAGATGTGGGGAAGAGCACAAGGAAGGACAGAAGACTTAGGCATGCAATCTCTCACTGTTTTCACATCAATGCTAGTGGTGGGTGTACTGTGAGGTTGGTCTGCTTTGGCTTAACTGAACAGGAAATCTTTGTGTTTTTCATATTGAGTTGTACCTTTTGTTGGTAGTGGATTTGGAAAGGATAGCTGAAGCGGTCTTTTAGTTGCATGCCTTATACTGTCATGGTTATCATCAGTCAATGCACCACTGTGAGTGACTCTAAAGCCTCTGATGCAATGAAACTATCACTGTCACTTTCCTCTGAGCTCTTCACATTTGACAGAACACATTATATATATTATGTTTACACATTACGTATACACATTATGTATACATCAATGATGTCGCTCTTGCTGCTGGTGATTCTCTGATCCTCCTCTACACAGACGACACCATTCTGTATACTTCTGGCCCTTCTTTGGACACTGTGTTAACTAACCTCCAGACGAGCTTCAATGCCATACAACTCTCCTTCCATGGCCTCCAACTGCTCTTAAATGCAAGTAAAACTAAATGCATGCTCTTCAACCGATCGCTGCCCGCACCTGCCCGCCCGTCCAGCATCACTACTCTGCACGGTTCTGACTTAGAATATGTGGACATCTACAAATACCTAGGTGTCTGGTTAGACTGTAAACTCTCCTTCCAGACTCACATTAAGCATCTCCAATCCAAAATTAAATCTAGAATCGGCTTCCTATTTCGCAACAAAGCATCCTTCACTCATGCTGCCAAACATACCCTGTCTCTTATACACATCTAGATGTGTATAAGAGACAGGCCTTACTCAGCAAATTGGATGCAGTCTATCACAGTGCCATCCGTTTTATCACCAAAGCCCCATATACTACCCACCACTGCGACCTGTATGCTCTCGTTGGCTGGCCCTCGCTTCATATTCGTCGCCAAACCCACTGGCTCCTGGTCATCTATAAGTCTTTGCTAGGTAAAGCCCCACCTTATCTCAGCTCACTGGTCACCATAGCAGCACCCACCTGTAGCACAGGCTTGAGCAGGTATATTTCACTGGTCACCCCCAAAGCAAATTCCTTATTTGGCCGCCTTTCTTTCCAGTTCTCTGCTGCCAATGACTGGAACGAATTGCAAAAATCACTGAAGCTGGAGACTCATATCTCCCTCACTAACTTTAAGCACCAGCTTTCAGAGCAGCTCACAGATCACTGCACCTGTACATAGTCCATCTGTAAATAGCCCATCCAACGACCTCATCCTCATACTGTTATTTATTTTTTATTTGTTTGCTCCTTTGCACCCCAGTATCTCTACTTGCACATTCAGCTTCTGCACATCTATCACTCCAGTCTCTATCACTCCAGTGTTTAATTGCTAAATTGTAATTATTCCGCCACTACGGCGTATTTATTGCCTTACCTTATCTTACCTCATTTGCACACACTGTATATAAACTTTTTTTTATATTGTGTTATTGACTGTATATTTTGTTTTTTCCATGTGTAACTCTGTGTGTTGGTGTTTTTACCCTAGTAGGGTGGTAAAGATTAGGGAGACTCAATCAATGGAGGCCAGAGAAAAAAAGTGGCCAAAAATCAGGAAAATAGCATTTAGACTGGATGCTGTGCAAGAATTAAGGCACCTGACAGGTTTCCATTGAACTCCTCATCTTTCTTCTCAAATCCGGAGGACAGAAAACAATACAGATGTAAGATAGATATTGATTTGTTGTATTTTCATATTTTAGTATACACTGTTCATATTAATAGGAAGTTCCTGATCATTTTGGAAGACTTCTCACAAAAACAAATGTTTCTGTGAAAATGGAGCAATGAGCAGAAACAACTTGGAAGACAACGTCCACAAAATGTCAAATCCTCGAAAGTTTCAGCGAGAAAGCTGCACCGCTCTGTCAACAGACCTCAGTGCTTATTATTGAATGTATTAGGTTACGAAATCCAACTTTTGGGATATAGTGTTAAATGTTCCCTATGTTAATAGTTCACCTAATTTCTGTTTGTGACAAAACAAGCAAGTATAGTGTAGAGAATCAATGTACCATCTAAACCACTGTGAAATATATTGTGCAAACCAAAAATATTGTATTTTCAGCTGTTTGAAGCTGGTGTCACGTTCCTGACCTGTTTTCTGTTGTTTTGTATGTGTGTGATGGTCAGGGCGTGAGTTTTGGGTGGGCATTCTATGTTGTGTGTTTCTATGTTGGTTTAGGGTTGCCTGGTATGGCTCTTAATTAGAGGCAGGTGTTTTGCGTTCCTCTAATTAAGAGTCATATTTAGGTAGGTTGTTTCACTGTGTTCGTTGTGGGTGGTTGTTACCTGTCTCTGTGTTTGTGTTCTGCACCAGATAGGTCTGTATCGGTTTTGCACGTTTGTTATTTTGTAAGTTGTTTGTAGTGTTCACTTGTTCTTATAATTAAACATGTTGAGCACTGGCTACGCTGCATTTTGGTCCTCTCCTTCACCCCAGGAAGAAAACCTTTACAGCTGGTGTACAAAACCAAAAGTAAAAGACACAAAAACAAAACTTAAGCAAAGGAAGCATAGAAATAGCACACCTAGAACATATATACGGCTTCTTAAATTTGCTTTCAATGAAAATGGCAGATCTAACTAACATTTCTGTGTGTATTTGGCCGTGTCGCCCAAAAAGTTACATATTGCAGCTTTAAATGATATGTTAGAGAAAGACCCCATTGAATGATTCAGAAAATGAGAAATCATATTTGTCTTGGTAAAATGTATTTTATAACATAAGGAAGTTAAATGACATCACCAAAGCACGTTTTCACCCACTCTGAGCAGAGTGGGTGGACACCCTATAATACTGAACCAGAGGGTGTGTCCTCAGCACTGATAAAGCAGTGCTCTATGGCCCGTAGAGAACTGCTGATATGTTAATCACCCAAAGGGCCCATGGCTGTATAGACGACAAACAACATACCACCTATGACAACATTTGATGATCTGGTAACATACACACACCTTACTGTGGTACCGAGAACATCTGGTGATTTTCGAGACACAGCGGTGAGGTGGATGATATGTTTCCGTGGGGATGTTTACCCTGGTGTCACTGGGAATTTAGACTCACTCACCCACTACTACCCACACACACACACACACACACACACGCACACGCACACACACGCACACACACACACACACACACCTCACTCCATAATGTGAGTGATTAGATGAGAGCAATCCTGTCCTCTATGTCTGTCTCAGTGCTGTTGTCTATGCTCAGGGACTTTATGAAAGGGGTATTCTGCATACCCAGCATGGTTTGGGATCTGTCTTTGTCAGTTACACCCCTCCTTCTCACTTCCATTCCTCCTTACTCAGTCCCTTATTCCCAGCTTCCTCACCCTCTCCTTCCCCCTTCCCCTTCTCCCCCTGACCCCTGTTCTATAAATAACCCAGGTGGACTTGACACCATGCCTCATATGACCATGCCATTTTGAAATGGGTGCTTTACCCCTCTACCTCCTGCTACCCTAACCTCACACACACCTCGTCACTCCTACTCAACCCACACCACCATAGACACACACTCTTTCCTATCACCAACATTGACCCCTACTTTCCTCTCTCTTGACTTCCTCACTCCCCCTCACTCTCTCTTTCTCTCTCTCTCTCACTCACTAACCTCCTCTGACCCTTTCACTAGCCTGTCCCCCAAACAAATGTCAAACACACATTCACTGAGCTCCAGGGGTCACAAGGACATTCATAAATCAGCTATGCACAGAACAGGAAAACATGTGCACACTCAGACAACAACATGGCTGGCCCAAATGACTAGATGAACATAACACATCCAGTAGGATCCTGGGAAATGTAGATACCAGACAGCCAGTATTCACCATTGTATTCCTGGGTCTTTATGCTATTCAAACAAAAGAAGCACCACTGTTGGGGATATCAGTCAGCTGCAAAAGTTATTATCATGCCAGCCCAGAGACATTGTTTTGGTGATGAAGACAGACTAGTGTGACGACCCTCCCACTCTGTCTGCCATATTCTTTCTCTTTGCTCTTGTTTTCCTTATTAGAAAGTTGGTGGGCGGAGCTGGGAGGGTCGTCAGCGAAATGGGACACACCTTTGCCCCATTCATTGAGGAGACTCTCTCCATGCAGACACACTGTTGGATTTTGGTTATGGCATTTTTGTGGCTGTTTTGTTTGTTTGTTTGGGCACATTTCAACACCCCTCATTATCACATCTATGCACGCAACCAATCACTTACACTACTGATTACTGACTACACACACACCATTGTTTATTGTATATAGGTTACTTCAGTTAATAAATATTATTATTATTGTCTCTCTCTGTTACGGGCTATGAGCCGGTTCGTGACACTAGGGACAGGCGAGGGTGATGCTTTACTTAAGGTCTGCTTATAAATGGCTTAAAGCTGCAGTATGTACTTTTTTGGGCGACCTAACCAAATTCACATAGAAATGTGAGTTATAGATCTATAATTCTCATTGAAAGCAAGTATATGAAGCGGTAGATCTGTTCTATGTGAAATATTTCTATGCTTACGTTTCATTTTTGCATCTTTTACTTTCCATTTTGTACACCAGTTGAAAATACTTTTTGGTTATTGAAAATTAATTTCACAGCGGTTTAGATGGTACAATGATTCTCTACACTTGCTTGTTTTGTCACATGAACTGAAATTAGGCGAACTATTCGTGTGTGTGCGTGTGAGATAAGGTCGAAGGCAGTCAAATTAGGCTACACCTAGTGAATTTATAGCCTGAATGTGGTGCATGTGGTGCATGGGTTAGCTGTGGCTACCACATGGCCCACTCAACAGGTAGCCCAGCAGAAAGGTCACTGGTTAGAATCCCCGAGCTGACTAGGTGAAAAATCTGATGTGCCCTTGAGCAAGACACTTAACGCTAAATGCTCCTGTAAGATGCTCTGGATAAGAGCATCTACTAAATGACCAAAATGTAAATTCCTGCCAGGCATTTCAGGACAGCCATTTTCCTATTGGGGTTGATATTCAGCCTGTGTACATGGAGCTATATATTAATCTGCTCAACACTATAGGTAGCCAAGGAACCTAGATTGTGATTAACAGCATTCTTTTACCATTGAACATACTATCACTGGCTATAGGCCTACTCTCTTCAGGCTTATTAAAAGGACTAGGCCTACAGCTTCAGACACTACCAGAAAAAGAAGCAAGGCTTGGATCATTATTTGCTGTCCATAGGTGCATTTGGATTTCAGAACTTCGGAGAGCGACAAAGAGGCTGTCAGAGGTTTATAAATAGGAAAACACCTATTGTGCAATCGTACAACCACACTTACTGTGATTACCTTTTTTTCACAACTACTTGAAATTCCAAATCGTATTCACTTTCATTTCTGTTGTGGGCCGACCTTCTGTCCATGGATTATTGAATTGCTGCGTGTTACATCAGAACCAGCGTGCGTAAAGAGCATTGTGCCAACACGAGGATAAACCTAACCCTCTTTGTATCTGGGGCACAAACCATGCTGTTAATGGGAATTCAAATTTACAAAACATTTTATAAAAACACTGACACTAGATTTTATAGGGCGTAATTTATGGGCTCATATATATTGCCCTTTGGAATAGAAAGATGGCTAGCCTAGGTCTCCATTGTTCATAGTTCAATGCATTGCTCATGTTTGCAAAAATCTATAGTGCTAGAACCAGATACTATTGGGGAAAAAATTACAATTCACAAAATCTACAATTGAATCGATTTACAATTTAATATTCTGCTGAAATTCTGAGACTGTAATTGTCACTAAACGTGAAACACCGTGCGCAATGCTCACTAGTTAGCGTCAAATGTATTATAAGCTATTTAATCCGTTTATTTATAGCCTATAATTAACCTACATAGCCTAGTGATGTCTACTTTGTCCGAATGTTGTAATTTCCTGAATATCTAAAAGTGCTGAGACTTATGCAGTTGTCAGACAGTCAGGCCTCCTGCCCTGTCCTGAAGCCCTACTATCCTGTAGCCTACCCCACTATACTCTCGCTTCCACACTTTGAGCCATCTAAACAACAATCAAATAAGTAAAATATTATTTCAGTATCACTCCACTAGCCGAGATTAAAATATTGTTGGTGTTATGAATTCCCTACCTTGTTTGCAGGGCGATGCACGGAGTTTCAGAACGGTCTGGGTCTCACGCAATAGGGCAGAGTGAAGGAGAAAGAGAAAGCACAGAGGGGCGGACTGAGCAGGCGCAATCGGACGACAAAGAGGGCGGGGTCGTTGTGTAATTGTCATTGAGCAAAGAGAGGTAGCCTACGAAACAAGCCAACTGTTTTCCAAAGCTTGTTTATTTTCTGCAGACAGGGGCGTCATGCACCCCCCCAAAAAAATCTGAGGGGGAACAAATTACGTGAGGATGGCTGGGGAGGTGACCGCCCACAYTCAGGAAATTGGAGAATTTAGCATTTTTCAAACACCTAAAACTGCTTTTTCCTGCTATCTAGGGCCATAATCATTATGCTTAATTCGATGTAAAATTTAAAAAAAAATATGCATATTTTTCAGCATATCTAAGCATACTTCTTGAGCTGTCTGTATCCTCCTGTTTAAAAAAAAAAAGAAAGTAAATATGCGTCTCTGCATCTTTGCTAAAATCTGGGTAAAAGATTGAAAGGAATGTGTCTACCAATTTAGCAGGCATACCAGCTAAGATAACTTGACTCACAGTCTGAAATGGCTTCTTGGTAGCTAGGTATTATAATAATAATAATAATAATGATAAGAAAAATAATAATAATAATGTATTTATTTTATAGAGCTAACGCTTTCATTCCAAGTAGAATTTCAAAGTCGCTTTATAAACAAAATAAACCAAAAACAATTTAAAGCTACAATATGTAACTTTTTGGGTGAGCTGACCAAATTCACATAAAAATGTAAGTAATAGATCTTTCATTGACATTTAAAGCAAGTCTAAGAAGCGGTAGATCCATTCTATGTGCACTTTTTCTATACTTCCCGTTCTTAAGTTTAGTTTTTGCTTTTACTTTTGGTTTTATACACCAGCTTCAAACAGCTGAAAATAGAACATTTTTGGTTATGGAAAAGATATTCCACAGCGGTGTAGATGTTATAAGGATTCTCTACACAATGAGTGCTTGTTTTGTCACATAAATTAGACAAACTATTTGAATTTTAGAACCCAAGAAATGGCAGAGCGAATTCTGCATAGTGCATCTTTATCAAAACAAATATAGGGATCTTGCAGTATTTGGGCGATGGTCTTCCACATCTTCAGATGATAGGCAGTATAGAAAGGTAGTATCTTGTGAACAGGGAGCATAGATGGTACAGCCAGGGAGGTAGAGACATCTGACTGACAGGCCATGGAGCTCCTCAACAGGCACCTGGTCGTCTTCGATAGTCACAGCTCCTCCTCCGTAGGTAGGCTGGATCATTCACTACTGAAATGTAGTACCCACTTGGGTGATGTTTCGGCGACTGTAAAAGCACCAGTAAGACCACCACAACTCAGCAGTGGTCCAGAAAAGCACCCTTGCAGGCTATTCTACATTGTAGAATAATAGTGAAGACATCAAAACTATGAAATAACACATATGGAATCATGTAGTAACCAAAAAAGTGTTAAACAAATGTAATATATTTTATGTCTTAGATTCTTCAAAGTAGCTACCCTTTGCCTTGATGACAGCTTTGCACACTCTTGGCATTCTTTCAACCAGCTTCACCTGGAATGCTTTTCCAACAGTGTTGAAGGAGTTCCCACATATTCTGAGCACTTGCTGGCTGCTTTTCCTTCACTCTGTGGTCCAACTCATCCCAAACCATCTCAATTGAGTTGAGGTCGGGTGATTGTGGTGGCCAGGTCATCTGATGCAACACTCCATCACTCTCCTTCTTGGTCAAATAGTGGTTAGAGCGTTGGGCCAGTAACCAAAAGGTTGCTGGATTGAATCCCCAAGCTAACAAGGTCAACAACAAACAAAAAATATTTTGTTCTGCCCCTGAACAAGGCAGTTAACCCACTGTTCCCCGATAGGCTGTCATTGTAATTAAGAATTTGTTCTTGCCTCCCGGGTGGCACAGTGGTCTAGGGCACTGCATCGCAGTGCTAGCTGCGCCACCAGAGTCTCTGGGTTCGCGCCCAGGCTCTGTCGCAGCCGGCCGCGACCGGAGGTCCGTGGGGCGAGCACAATTGGCATAGCGTCGTCCGGGTTAGGGAGGGTTTGGCCGGTAGGGATATCCTTGTCTCATCGCGCTCCAGCGACTCCTGTGGCGGGCCGGGCGCAGTGCGCGCTAACCAAGGGGGCCAGGTACACGGTGTTTCCTCCGACACATTGGTGCGGCTGGCTTCCGGGTTGGAGGCGCGCTGTGTTAAGAAGCAGTGCGGCTTGGTTGGGTTGTGCTTCGGAGGACGTGTGGCTTTCGACTTTCGTCTCTCCCGAGCCCCTACGGGAGTTATAGCGATGAGACAAGATAGTAATTACTAGCGATTGGATACCACGAAAATTGGGGAGAAAAGGGGATAAAAAAAATAATAATAATAAATAAATAAAGGAACACTAAAATAACACATCCTAGATCTGAATGAATGAAATATTCTTATTAAATACTTTTTTTCTTTACATAGTTGAATGTGCTGACAACATAATCACACAAAAATTATCAATGGAAATCAAATTTATCAACCCATGGAGGTCTGGATTTGGAGTCACACTCAAAATTAAAGTGGAAAACCACACTACAAGCTGATCCAACTTTGATGTAAGGTCCTTAAAACAAGTAAGTCAAAATGAGGCTCAGTAGTGTGTGTGGCCTCCACGTGCCTGTATGACCTCCTACAACGCCTGGGCATGCTCCTGATGAGGTGGCGATGGTC
>NC_036872.1:24083317-24197981 GCF_002910315.2 Salvelinus sp. IW2-2015
AAGTTGAAGAAAAACATTGATATAACGTTTGATTTATGGTATATTACAATAAGCATGAAAGTAAGGAATCAAACAGGAAAGAGTCATTAACAAATTTTAATACCTATTATTTTGACCAAAACAAGAAGGCAATAGTTTATACAATTAGGTGCCAATTTTGCAGCAGGAGATTAATATACCTTAAAAAGTTCGAGTATTGCTTTCTAGCGAATGGTATCTCCAGACTTTACTTATGCAGCCCAAGTCCTAAGTATACTTTGACAACAAAATAGGTAGATAGCTGTTTGGAACTAGTGGAAATTTTCAACTTACAGTCTGGAAAAATCTACTACACATTGTGTATGCTATAGTTAGGAAGACTCTGATCGTTATGAACTCATATTGATATGTGCTGGTCTCCATATTTTTTAAGATTTTTTAGCCTACCAGGTTGAATAATACTTAAGTAAATTGGAAAACATATTATTTTGTATGGGGGAAGGCGTTGGGAATCATTCCTCATTATATCTGCATCCGTGTCTTTGTTGCTCTCCAATTTTGTATGTTTTACTGGTGAAGTCTAACTAATAACATCTTGGTAAACAAAATTTCTTGGCAAAATTACTGAACCTGTTTGCGTCCGGACTTCTAATGAACCGAAAAGACCATTATACAAACGAGAATTCCTATACTATAAGCAACATCGAAGCGAGATCATATGATAATGTGACAAGACCACATAAGAAACGAACAACTAGGAAATTATAATGGAATCTGACTAAGGCAGAACAACGACTAGTGAATTTTAACATTTAAGTAGAACACATCCATCAACAATCCCCGCCATAAACATATTGATAGCCCCACAGATGTATACGAGCGGATTACAGAGATACTAACCATTAGGATACCATGAATGATTAAGGACAATTGGTATTAAGAAACAGAGTCTTCTTTCTAATAATTCAAATAAAAATAATAATAACATCATTAAATCAATATTCTGTGCGTTTGAGGATCAAACTTTGTTAATGTCAGATAGGGATTTGTTAGCTTCTAATATATTATGAACGATTATTATACTCGGTACAATTATCCTCTTACACCTCTTATGAAGATGCGCCCAAGAGTGTCTTTTTGCATGCTATTTTCTCACATCTTTCGCGAACTACTCTCATTATAGATGTGGTTAGGAGCTTAGACCTCACTCTTTTGGCCTTACAGCTCGCTTAATCCACGTGACCTCCTCACCAATAGGGAAAATTATTTTTCCTGTCTCCCTGCTCCCTTACAGAACAACACAGATTCTAAGTTCATTGATAGCACCTAATTTTCATAATGGGAATGATTTATTCCGATCTTCCTCTATTGGTTCACATATCATTTTGTCTATCTGGTATATATCATGAGTCATCCCAATATCGTTGTGTGGAAATTTATACAAGTCTGCTTTTATACGCACACATACATACTCGTCGCTTGTTAACTGAGAAGTCGAAAAGGTCCTTCTTCAGAATTGCCCCATAACTATTTCTCCTTGTCGAATTCTTAACTCTCTGAAGTAAACTAATCAAATAAATTTAACAATGTGTATGTTTGCGGACTTTAGTTTGTCAATTATAGCATCTCAGAGAATACGTGTTAAGTTTTTCGCATGTTTAATTTTTGCTTGGACATTTGTTCGTACAGTTTTATTTGGAGCTTTATAATATTCTTGCTGTTAAAGAACAACTACAATGGGGTTAAAACAAAGATATATTCACCAGTCTTATAGAGGTTTAATGATTCTCTTGCATGACTTGTTGTTTGTTATGGGAGAATGTGCTGCCGGTTTCTCCTTCATAATAAAGATAAAGAAAAACAATTTACCTCATAAATCTTAATTGTTGCTAATGGCTAAATTTCTATATTCATAAATGTAAATTCCACTAATAAAACAACTCTCTCTGTGTTCTATAAGGAATTAGAAGCAAAGTACATTAAGACCATTTCTACATTCTTTTCAATAAGAAACGCTGTTAAAAACCAATCATAGTGTGTGTGTCACAAATCCCGCGTCTCTCTGAGTTCTGTTGTTTGCTGTCACTTTGTTTCTTTGTCCTGGAACTGCACCTGTCTGGTGTCCGGGGAATTAGCTTGTTGGAGATCGATTGTTCACTCGCACCTTCGCTTTTCAGTATATCTGCACACCTGTCCTGATCATCACCTTCTCCCTTCAAAAGCTCTGACCTGACTCCATTCCCCTGCGATCGTTAGCCATGACCAGTATGTTTTGCCCACGAACCAGTCTCCAAGTTATAGAGTTTGTTGTTTTTATTTTTGTTACATCTGCTTGCCTTTAACTGACTCCGTTTGTTCATCTACAGCCATTTCCCGGAACCCATTCACCCATCCCTGTCTGCTCGTCGCTAGTGTTTTTTTTTCTATCCTTGGATCTGCTCATCCACTTCCATCAACCACCCTCCGCTGCCCGCTCCTCCGCCCCGGAACTATCTACCTCCACGTTCTCATCATTTTAATAAATTTCTCACCATCTTAACTCACCTTGTCCTGGTCTGCTTCTGGGTCCGATTTTTGTAAAGCGTGACAGAACGATCCCGGCCAAGTATGACCCCAGCGGACCTGGACTCCGTTCGACATGCCATTCCCATCACAGGATGATATTGGTTCAACACAGGACAGCGCTACAGGAGAGCGTTGCGCTGATAGCGTACGTTCCGTTCCAGAATCTTCTCTGTCTCATGTTGGGCAATTGGCAGAAGAACCAGAGACTATGTCTCAGTTTAGTCCGGCAGGTGATTTACTCACACATCCTTGTTGTCATCCCCTTCACCTGCCCAAGACTAGGATACGACGAATGTCCCGGATAAATATATAAGGGATTTGGTAGGGATGCCGTTCATTTACTTATTCTAGTGTGGATTTAGTCTGTATTAGTATTTGAGCTTGTCAAATGGCCCACTTCTTACGCCACAGTACAGTGAGGATAGCTTTTCGTTGATTGATTACATGCTGCGTGTTAGAGTCTTGGAATCGCCAGGGATTATTTTCAGCTGTTGAGGCAACAACCAACAGCCTGCCATCGGCATCATACAGTGATGTTCACGGCAGTATAATGAGAATAGCTTTGACATTCCAGATCCATGCTTGAAAGTAATCAGTGGACGCACAGATAAGCTCGGAATTGTTTCCTGACTTCGTCCTAAGAGACCAAACCGATCGTTATGCACAAACCTTGTGGTGTGCATGCTGAATTCTTCGAAAGTCATCTATGGCTCTTGTGTTTTCGCGTAGAGATTAACGTGAGAACTGAAAAGCATGACAGTAATACTAGGTGCAGGCCAGTAGCATTAGTAACAAGCTACTTACCATATAAAATGTCCTATAAAATTGTTAAACATAGCTTATCAGAGAGGCTGGTATCGGTGCCTCACTCAGACAAATTGGTATGATAGAGCAACGATGGGTGTATTTAGTCAAGCTCTAAGGAGTGGAGTTCTTGATCTTTATAGTCTCCGGAGGCCCGTAGGGACAAATGAGACGAGGTTGGTTGTCGCATTTTAATTCCTCAGTGGTATGTTTACATACCAGAACGTCGAGATTGAGTGAAGAGAGTGTGGGTGTCATGAAGAAGGCAGGTAGTCGTATTGGGTTGCCAATCAATCAACTTACTCGAGGTGACCACTGGTGTGCGAAGCTTAGGTGTCTGACCAGTGAATTAATCATGTTTTCTACAGCCTGAACTTTTAATCATCCTTTCTGTAAAGTACATATACTCCTTCTTTATGTTCTTCATCTACACTTGTACTTTACCTTCCGGTACTGGTTTTTGGATAAGTTTGTTCTACCCTAATATTTAGTATTCATATCTTAATGTTGACATATATCTCTTGGCCTGTACAAACTGTCCACTAGGTTCCTATCATCCTGATTAAAACTTAGAACTGGGAAAAAAATCACTCTTACAGAGTGCACTCCAACATGATTATTAATGAGCTTGTTTATTTGGAAAAGTTTGTTTATTTCTGCTATTTCAAACATTGATTTTTGGAGTGCTTGTTTTTGGATAGTGCCTTTATTCATTTTCAACATGATTTTGGAGCGTGTTTTGTTGACAAAATAAGTGCCTTATTTATGTTTTTCAATCATCTGATTTGAGGAGCTTGGGAAAGTTTGTTTAGTCTGATATATTTCATATGTTGCATACTATGCCTGAAACTGTCCACAGTGTTCCATATTTCGATCCTGATACAATCACGTTTCTGGGTGATAAAAAAACTGCCATGCTTGACAGAGTGTTCATTTGTACAGAACGATGAGTTTTAGAGCTTCGTTTTATGGAAGTAGGTTTATTTCTCGCGATTTTCAACATGATATTGGATCTATAGTCTGTTGGATAAAGTGAGTGACGTATAAATTCGTGTATGTTACAACATGATTGGAGCGGTTCGGTTTTGAAATATACTTATCTATTGTGGTTCACACTTCAATATCATGATTTGATCTTAGGGAGCTTTGTTTTTGGCACAATACGCTGTACAATTTTCTTGAGCGTATTTCAATTCGTTGCATTAATACGCTAGGTGACATGGAATAGGTAAACTTGTCCACAGTGTGGTCGTTTAGTTAGCTGGATTGATTTTGGAGCCGGACCCACTGCTTCTCTTCTCCTTTCTTCTTCGAAACTCTGTTTATTCCATCTTATATATATATATATCTCTCTCTATAAAACTCCAGGTCACAAGGCTCTTATTATATATTCAGCGTCATCCTTGAGTTGCTCTGACGAACCCCTGGTTAAAAAGGCCGCTGAGTGTCCTCCTCATTCCACCCACTTCCACTAGCAAATCGTTCGCTCTCCAATCAACAAAAGTCTCCACATAACGAAGGCTCCTTGCTTCCAAAGAGAAAGAAACAAGTCCGCTAGCTGCGTCTTACCTTCTCGGACTGGATGGTCAAAAAGTGTCTCATCTTCTGCCGTGAACTCCTGGTATGATGTCCATGCAGGTGTCCTGAGTTGTTCCCAAACAGCCTGAAGCCATTCCAAAGCTCATACCACGCAGCAGCTTCAATAACAAAAGCTATCCCTAGCCTTGTCTGGGGCGTGATTAAGAGTGGGCTGGCAGCTCAAAAATACTAACCCATCACTTGCATAATAAAATGAACGGACATCCTGCAAATCCCTTTCATATTATCCGGGTCGTACCTTGGGCGGTCGGAGAGGGTGAAACAGGTGGGTGGAGAACTCCGCCGGCAAACTGAGCTGATCCTGGATTCTCGCCAAGCTGGCAGAGAAGTTCTGGACTGAACTCGCTATCTCCTGTAGCGCTGTGCTGTGTTGACCCAATATCATCCCCTGATGGGTAATGGCATGTCGAACGGAGTCCAGGTCCGCTGGGTCCATACTTGGCCGGATCGTTCTGTCACGCTTTACAAAAATCGGACCCAGAAGCAGACCAGGACAAGGTGAGTATGAAGATGGTGAGAATTTATTTAAATGATGAGAACGTGGAGGTAGATAGTTCCGMGTGGCGGAGCGGGCAGCGGAGGTGGGTTGATGGGAGTGGATGAGCAGATCCAAAGGATAGAAAAAAACACTAGCGACGAGCAGACAGMGATGGGTGATGGGTTCCGGGGAAATGGCTGTAGATAGAACAAAACGGAGGTCAGTTAAAGGCAAGCAGATGTACAAAACAATAAAKCAAAACAAAACAAACTCTATAACTTGGAGACTGGTTCGTGYGCAAAACATACTGGTCATGGCTAACGATCCGGCAGGGAATGGATGTCAGGTCAGGGCTTTTGAAGGGGAGAGGTGATGATCAGGACAGGTGTGCAGATTACTGATGGGATACAGGTGCGGGTGAACATCGATCTCCCAACAAGCTAATTCGCCCGGCAACCAGACAGGGTGCGTTCCAGGACAGAAACACAGGCAAACACAGACTCAGGAAGCGGGATTTGTGACACACACATATTGATTGTTTTAACAGCTTTCTTATTAGAAGAATGTAGAATGGTCTTAATGTACTGCTCTAATTCCTTATAGAAAACACAGAAGAGTTGTTTTTATTAGTGAATTTACATTTATGAATATGAAATTTAGCCATTAGCACAATTAGATTTATGAGGTAAAATTGTTTTTCTTTATCTTTATTATGGTTAAGGAAACCGAGCAGCACATTCTCCCATAACAAACACAAGTCATCAAGAATATTAACAATTATAAAACTGTGAATATCTTTCCATAATTGTTTTACATGTAGACAATGCCAAAATAAATGCGAAACTGTTTCTGGATGCTCAACACAAAAAGTCCAATCAATGTTAATATCTTTTTTGAGTTTCTTCAGGTAATGATTCGCAGGGTAATAGTTATGGATCATTCTGAAAGAGACCTCTTTGACCTTGTTAACAAGCAAGTATTTGTGTGGTAATAAGCAGACTTTTTTCCAACAGATATTGGTGACCAATGTATTCCAGTAACTTGTGACATAAGGAATGGATACAATTTCCCTTTGAAATTAAGCACGTATAGATCTGTTGTTCTGAGGGAGCAAGGAGAAACATATTTTCCCTATTGGAGAGTCAACTGGATTAAGCGAGTGTAGGTCAAAAAGGTGAGGTCTAGCTACACCTCTAAATAACATGAGAGTTCCAGATGGAATAGCATCAAAGACTATGGCGAACTCTCTAGGTGTAACAGGGATATTGTAACGAGATAAAAATGTCTCATAATTGAGTAACAATCCTTCTGCATTAAAAAGTTGACTCACCAGCAGGATATGATTATGATTATTATTATTATATGATTATTTAAAAAATAAAGACTTGTTTCTATACAAAATGTCCTTATTGTTCCAAATGAAATACCTATGCGGGGGGAAATTATGTTTATATATTAACGACCACGCTATGAATACTTGTCTATGAAAAGCAGATAATTTTGCAGGAATCTTTTCAATGTTATAGTTACAAAGTAACATAAAATTGAGGCCAACAAAACAGGAGAAGATATAATGAGGGATGAAATTCCAAATTCCCCCCAAAAATGTTTATCCCAATTTATCTTAAAAGTATTATTCAAAGTAGGAAAATCTAAAAAATTGAGACCACCATATTCATATGAGTTCATAACGACAGATTTCCTAATATAATGTGTGTGATTTTTCCAGATGAAGTTGAAAAGCACCTGGTCAACAGCTTTACCTATTTTGTTGTCAAGATATAGGGACTGGGCTGCATAAGTAAGTCTGGAGATACCTTCAGCTTTAGAAAGCAATACTCGACCTTTCAAGGATAAATCCCTCTGCAACCAATTGTTAAACTTCTTTTTGTTTTTTTCAATAATAGGTATAAAATGTAATGAGCATCTTTCCTGTTGATCCTTAGATATGGTAATCCCAACGTATGTTACTTTTTCCTTGACTGGAATATTGCATATAGAGGGTATCACACAGTCTTTAACAGCAAACAATTCACACTTATTAAGGTTTAGGCAAAAACCAGATGCTTTGGAAAATATATTCATCACATCGACTGCTCTAGGAATCTGGTCAGCATCTTTCAAAAAGAGGGTTGTGTGATCTGCAAGTTGACTTATGATAATATCTCTGTCAGCAATAGAGATCCCTTTTATATTGCTGGATTTAACAGAACTTGTAAGAAGTTGGGTTGCAAGCAGGAAGAGGTAAGGCGAAATTGGGCAAACTTGCCTAATTCCTCTTTTCAAATCAAATCTAGGAGAAGTGCCATGCTTTAATTTAATTGAACTGTTCCCATTCATATAAAGAGTTTTAATAGTACTACAAAATAATTCCCCAAAACCAAATTTCTCAAGGGAGAGAAATACAAACTCATTCTCCACTGTATCGAAGGCTTTATAAAAGTCTAAGAAGACAATAAAACTATCTTTGAAGATTAAATCAGAATAGTCAGTAAGGTCTAACACCAGTCGGATATTATTAGATATATGTCTATTCCTCATGAAACCAGATTGGGTCTCTTCTATAATTGAGTCCAATACTGCCTTCATTCTTTTTGCTCATATTTTGTAGTCATTATTGAGCAGACAGATTGGACGCCAATTATCGAGTAGAAGCAAGTTTTTCTTGGGCTTAGGTATTAATGTAATCAGACTGAGTCAAACTGGGAGAGAGAGCATTATTTGTAATGCTTTCAGAAAATACCTCCAACAGAAATGGGGCGAACTGTTGAGAAAAAGTTTTGTAAAACTCAGCAGATATACCATCAGTCCCAGGATACTTATTATTTTTAAGGTGTTCAATAGAATAAACGATCTCTTCAACTATAATAGGGTCATCACACTGTTCCCTCTGAGCCTCCCCAATTGATTTCACATCCCCCAGAGAGTCAAAAAAAGAGTTGAAGAAACCTCACAATACTTAGAACTATATAAATTCCTGTAGAAGTTGCAACTAAAGTTAGAGATTAATTTGGGATCATCTGTGATGAGACCATTAATATTTAATTGTTGAATTGTATTATATTTAGAGTGGTATTTTTCTAACCTGAAAAAATAAGATTTTGTTCACCCTCTAGCCACTTCTTCCTAGATCTGACAGAGGCTCCCTCTGCTTTCAGTGTATACATATCATCCAACTTGTTTTGTAGCTCAAACAGAACAGACTTGTTCTCCTCTGAGACACTTTCAACAGGCTTTTGAACAAGAGAGGTGATCTTTGTAATGACACTTTCTTCTTCAGCTCTCCTTGTCTTGGCAAGAAAACTCCCATATTTTCTTAAATATTTTCCAACCTCATACTATTACTGTGTGAATTGTCAGTTATAGGTTTGTTCTAAAAGTGTGTAATCAAATTGTTTATCTCCATCTTGACCAACTCATGTTTTACTAAAGAGCTATTAAGCTTCCAGTAGGATGCTCTGCCAATGCCATCATCAGAGAAAAAGTTTCATGTCAATATAAATAGCACTATGATCAGTAAGGGGAGTGGCAAGGATGTTAACAGAAATACCCTGTTTGTCAAAACATTTAGGCACCAGACAAAAATCTATGTGATTGTCTGGAGCGTGCCTTATTACTCCAAGTGAAAGACTTGTCATTAGGAAACTTTACTCTCCAAATATCTCTAATATCAAACCTTTCCATAAACTGCCTCAAACTTGTATTCATAGAAGTGGACTGTCCCGGAGGCCATCTATCAATTCAATTATTCGGAGAAATATTAAAATCCCCACCTACTATAAGTAAAGCATTCGGGAACTTGGTTACAGTGCTGGTGCCAGCTGCTGCTGCTGACGTCACGGAGCTGAACCGTTTGTCGCGTGTTGCTGCTGGATTCGTCGAGCTGACCTATCTGCATGTGATCTTGGCGATGAATTCTGCTTTGGTCTTTGCCATTGAGCTGAGGACTGAAAGTGACTGACTGTGAATTAACTCTATTCCTCCTTAATATTAGGTGGCCCACGCGAGATAACTCTTAACGTGTGCAAACATTATTTTTTACCCATTTATTTATATTATTTCAACAGTTCCGGTACTGCTCAGGGTTATTCATTGTTGAGTGAAATGTATGTGAAAAATATAAATGTATGTTGTGTAAGAAATTGTAATAGATACTGGTAACTTGTTTTTACAACTTCTCAACACTAGCTATACTTGACACAACATGCACCCATCCCCCACTATACCCCCACACTTCGTACCCTTATAATAACCACAGACCCACACACACTCCCCTCCCCCATGAACKGGCCCCTGRTAAAACAAACGCACATGSATTCTGCTCGAGGWTMAGACTCTAAGACAAAMAACTYTGTTAAGAGCCAATYGAACGTCGACATCAGGCCCGGACAGGACTACCCACGACCCAGATCGACCAATCGGAAGGCCAGACTACAAGATCAACCTACTTTACTTGTTGCATATATAATCAGCACAACCTGTTTAGAGGTCTCTTTTCCGACGATTCCATACGAGTCAGGCAGAAGGGGCCGTGCTGCACGATTGCTAAGATATTTTTACCTGTGAATAAACTGCCTTATTATACAAATATCCACCTCGTCCTATGTCTCAACTTGATCTCCTGTCTCCAGTAAACGTTTTATCAACAGTTGGGATGTCAATTTTCTAACTCCTATTCACCAAAGAACATTCAAACGACTTTGTTGTCTGCTGAGTTGAGGAACGAGCAGACCTTAATATAAGAACCTCTTTAGACATTTCATTAGGATAATTGAAGGGTCACAATAGGACTTAGATAAGTTGTAAGTGCAACAAGTACTGATATTGTATCATAATATCACTCACAGCGTTCCAAGAAAACATCTGAGACATTTATGGTCTGTTTGCAGATATTTTAGAGGCTATTTATACATAATTGTTTTATAAAACCCGTATAAACTGTATTTATAATTATATAGCAATATTTTATGTTTAATATTATTCAATTACACAATTTCTTATATATCACGTCTTACTTTTATTTTCCTGCACAAGTAAACGCAGGAAATGCATCACCTTTGTCTCTACTGCCATTCATTCCAATTAGACTGGTTTTGGATTTCTCCTTGACCAAAATGTATTCATTATGGAATTTTGGGGATTATGACATGGCCCCTTTGTTAATTTAATAGCATCTCTATGTCGGGGACATCCAGGTGCTCTGTGGTAGATCGTCGTCGTCCTCAGTATTATCACAGAGGTTCTAAACTCAGAGGCGCAACATCGCAAGACTTCCGGGAAATGTTTGCGAAAGATGCCGAACAGACCAGGCCGGGGTTTGGGATTTGAGAAGGCAATGAGACAAGTGAAAGATTCTTCCTTAGTTGTTAATTTTCTCGAAATCTAAAGGTACAACATAGATTCGAGCCAATGTCTTAAGTATCTGAACATGTTATTACTCCGACTTTGTGAAAGTGACAAACAACCGTTTAAATTATTCCTCAAAAACAACTTTATATTGAAGGAGTGCCTTTGATTTCACGGCATGCACACGCGCAGTTCGATGCAAGACGACAGTTAAGTATTTGTGCGCATGAGTTTAGTTAGCCAACGTCGCCAACAACTGTGTTCGAGATTTCTATTGGAGAAGCAGTTTTAGCCTATCTTTATATTGTACTGTATTTGATGTTATAGTTGCCTCTCACGTATCTGCGGTAGGTTACATTGTTGCCATGGTGAGGGATTTGTCTTTAACACTGTTGTCCCTGCGTCATTACTGACTGCTGCGTGTTGACTGGGCTATTAGGTCTAGCTACAGTTGGTTTGAAGTCTGGAGTATTTTATAAAGGTAATATTTGGCAGAAAAGCTCTAAAACAGATTCTAACCATTGTGTTTATTTAGGCTAGTGAATGTTAGCTGTAGTTGTAGGAACAGTGCCGTTTAGTTATCATCAGTCGTCAATGAATGCATCGATATCTTTTGCTAGCTAGCTAACGTTCGCTAACGACTGCTTTTTCTCTAAACTTGCAACAGTAGGTCATGATCAGCGTGTAACAGTATTTTCTAACTGGCATTACATTTTTTGCTTAAATGATAACGTTACTTTCTGAAATGTGAATTCAGTGAAAAACCTATTCGAGTAGCTAGCTAGATAGCTCAATTGTGAATATCTTTCGTCTCTGTCTCGCAACAGCCACAGGTGTTCAGTGATGTGCGAGGGTCCATCCATGATATCTGGGCCCATACCCCCAGATCCTTCCCTTTCCCCCGAATACTACAAACGTCCTGCATCTGGTAAGATAGCTCAAATGTACAGCATTTTAAAATCCCAATAATTGTTGGTACAGCATGTCACACGGTGTCTTCCGTACTTCCTTATCCCAGCCAGGGGTCGTCTGGAGGGGAACGCTCGTGGGACCCCAGCCCTTCTCTCTGGTCCCCTGGCCCCGGACCCTGTGTTGTACCCAGGCTGCTACAGCGCCCGTGCCCCTCAGCACCCCCGCATCGGCCCTAACGCCACACACATTCTGGAGAGGGGCCAGAGAGGGGTGGTGGGGGCCCTGCTAAGACTGGAGGGGGTCTCACTCAGTCCCAACCCCTCTAAGCACAGTAAGTCCAACACCTACTGTTTCGTGGTAACCACAGGCCAACATCATCTTCCACTTAACTTGCCAAATTCAAAGCCAAATTTGTGGTTGTAGTGGATGGACTGTTTGTCATTGTAGTACATAGCATGCAAGGGTGGTGACTGTCATTTACTATACAGGAAAATACATTTAAAAGGTTCAACAGAAACAATATGGGACTGTTACCTTTCTCTCATTCCCTGTATTCTCTGTTTTTCCCACAGAGCAGCTGGTGCGTGACTACGGAAAGGAGAACGTGCGTCGGCTGAGGGAGATCCAGAGACGCTGCAGAGAGCAGGAGGCACAGAGGGAACACTCCCGTCCCGTCCCGGTCAAAGCCCTGTGGAGCTCCCCTAAATACCAGGACATCCCCTCCAGGGTCATGGCCCAGCTACAGGTGAGGGGGACTGGGAGATAGGCAGCCCTTTGTTTAGTGCACTGGGGGCTTCCACACCAAGCATAGACCTGTGCCAGTTAGTTCAAATTATAAGGATGTCCAGGGATGCTGTGCCCTCTTCCTATAACAAACCAGGGCACCACCATTAGTGTGGTATTTTTGTAATAATGTGGGATCGATTCTACATGGCTTCCTCTCTCTCTCTTCCTTCTGCAGGAGACCAGCCCTCCTATGAAGCCAGAGTGTCAGAACTTTTTAAAAGCACATTCTATCTGTGGCTCTGCTGGCCCCCCGAGACTAAAGCGGGCTCTCTCACCCTCCGCAAGACCAAGCTGTGCCCCGTCGCCGCCCCCCTCACCTCGCTCAGCCTCCCAAAACCATACAGAGAAACTGAGTTTACAGGTGAGATAGGCACATTAAAATAGCCCAGACTGACTGAATTAATGGATGGACTCCAACTGAAATGTAAACATCTATTCCTCCAATCAGTGTGTATTTTAGCTGTGTATTTGCACATCTACCTCCAAACCTTGCCCTCTATGGTTGGAACCTCCACAGCTGAAGGTTGAGACATCTTTTTATTCAACTTCCATTTACCTCCAAATGTGGCTGAGCAGAATATCTCTTCTGTACTGTCTGTTTTCACCTATTACCAATATCAAAAATAAATGTGGTATGATTATTTTATGATGTGCTATGCTCTGAGCCCAAATGCAAACTTAATTAATTAGTATATTCTGTTGCAGGTGCAGGGCAGGATGGTGGACTTTGTGAGCCACAATGCACAGGCTGCAGGGAAGACAGTCTTCCGTCGCTCCCAGTCATTGACCAACCTGAGGAACAGTCAGCCCCTGCCCAGCGCCATCAAGGGACAGGTGCCTCAGTAGTAAGTACACTGAACCAGTATACATTATCCTCCTCTGTAACTGCACTGAACAAAAAGTCTATCTTGCATTCAAAAGTGGAAGTCACTGGAAGTAGCAAATCTTCACTCCAGATCCAATAATTCTGCCTCATAGTTAACAAAGCATACTTTTTCTGACACTATGAATCATTCTCTCTATCTATCAGCCTTGAGGAGCGGAAGGAGCAGTGGCGACGGGAGGAGGAGGAAAAGAGGAGGAGTATTCCTGATCCATCCATCCCAGCTGGTCACACCCTGATGCCAGAGATGGAGAGACAGGAGACCCTGGAGTCACTCAAAGAGAGTAGGTCTTTTACCACAAGCACTTTTACATTATTTGTCTTATACCTATTATTTTTCAAGTTGCTTAGTATGTATACATCAGCTCAAATAGATGGTATTTACTATTGAAAAGATGCTGTGTATTTGTGTTGAACATTCAGACCAAGATGGATGCTCTTATTTATTCTTTCTCTTTCGTCTCTCTCTCTGTCTCTTCTTCTAGCCCATCGGTCTCTGGTGAGTGAGCTGCTGTCTCTTCCAGTCAGAGCCGACTCTCTGGGTGTCCGTTCCCGTCGTGCTCAGCTGGACCGCAGGCTCTCTGAGGTGGAGGAGGCCATCAAGATCTTCTCCAGGGACAAAGTCTACATCAAGACTGACTCTTAACACAAGAGGAGGCCTGCCTGGATCTTATTCACTAGGCAAGATCATGGGAGAAAACATTCTGAAGCCTGGGAGACACTATTTGAACTTGTTCCATGAAGGCTCTTTTTATTTTTTGTTCTCTCCTTTGTGCCTACTGAATGTGATCCTGCAGTCTGAGGCTGCTGGGAAATAGCCTAGACTCTAGAGCTATTATTAGTGTAATTTACAAAGAGGGGAAATTGTAAAATGAAGTGATTCATTTCTCCTGTGACACTAAGCAGGTTGCATTTACTAGTGCTTGACTACCAATGGCCTACTACTGAATGTATTGTAATAATAATACATTACAAACAAGAATCTCAAATTCCCTTGAAAACAAATGTAGGGATCTGGCAGTTCATGGTTGATGGTCTTTCACAGCTTCAGATGTAGAGGCATTTGGGAAAGGCAGTCAGTAGCAGTAGCTTGAGCAGAAGGCGCATCGATGATACAGACCGGCAGGGAGAACGTCAGTCAGATACTTTTCTTAGGAGGGCAATTAGGCAGCCCTACTGTAAACCAAGCACTTCTGTTGGCAGAGAATGTACATACCTTCACTGTAGTTGGTGCGTGTAATGCCCATTTTAGCTGACTCAGAATCATATCAACTTGGAACTGGCACAAATGTGATGTTTCTCAGTTACATCCAAAGTGGGTTTATTGTCTGGCATTTGTCATTGACTGTGACTGTAATMAAGTAATTAGGTGTGTAGTACTTGAATTCTAGTTTTGTATTTCATTAAACTTTGAGGGTGTTTTATGGGTCCTCGTCATATGAATGTGAGGACCAGACTCCTCTATACAGCACTCAAACAATTGTGTCCGACCTCTATTTTCAGTCCTTTTTTATGTGTGTACCATATTCGCATAATACTACCCGCTCACTGGTCTACTTTCAACCAATTTCTTTTATTTATCTCTTGCTATTTCTGTGTTGTGTCACGCACGCCCTGCTCCCTCGTAGTGGAGTTCATTGCTCGTCTACTCTCCCCTGTTAATATTAAGAGCTAGCAGGCTGCAGAGGCAGTTTTAGCTAGCTACATTACTTGCAAGAAAGTAAAATAATAATACAACATACTTTTGAAAAAAGCTGGAATAGAGATGAGTAAAAGGAAAGCGCCACAGGAATCCCCAAACGAGGGAATAACAGACGTTCTTACAGGTAAGTCAAGGGGCGTGCTAGCTACTAGCTAACGACACCTGGCTAGCACATATGAATAGGTTAGCTAGTCATCATAGTACCTTCTTTTCTAGTGTGGGGTTTTATAAAGGTTTTTTGACATGCTTAACTAACTATAAGCTAGTAGGGCTTCTTATGTATTAAGGTTTGAATTGCTGACTCTTGTGAACCTGCATTTTCCATTGTTCTCACTCTTACCAGTGTTCAGGGCCTAACCATGAATATCAGCCTGAAATGTGTGTGTGTTAAAGATAGCGCTGTACTGTATGAAATATGTGTGTGTATGCAACAAATGTATCAGTAGTGTGAAGCTGTACTGTGTGACCGAGACTGTGCTAATCTTAGAGAGACACAGGAGGGGTTGAATCATGAGACTGCTGACTGGTGTACAATGGACTATAACCCAATACTATAACAAACGTGATTGAATATTAGCTAACTGTTGGTCTGGGCGCCTGGGTGTCTGTGTGTGTGTGCTGAAAGTAACAGTTAGCTCAGATAAGAAGCTGGGAAGCTGTAGTTAGCCTTGAGCGAGAACAGTGGACATTGTYTYACAGGTGTGAATAGCTCAGACAATATTACAGAGCTGTCTGACCCCAGTCTTTGGGGTGAAGAAGCGTAATCTACACAGCAACAGCGACGGGACAACAGAGAGCGCTAAGGGGCTAGGACTAGCTTATGTGCCAACATCAACGATAGGCTGGGTAAGTCTAAACCACGCCCAGTCTCTACTCTGACAGGCCGGCTCGGAAGCGGGAACTATCTCTGTCATGAGTATATATTATAATGTCTTTGTCAGTAACAAGTGTCTTCTCTGTTACCACCCTGCGGGGTGGTGCAGTGGACCCGTATATACGAAAAATGCATTTGCCATTTATTAACTTTTGAATTAAACAATTATTTTAATCAAGTTCAGTTGTCCTATTGTTCCTATCTCAGTTGAACTTACGCAACCCTAACACTAGCTACCTTAATTTGCAAGCAATAGGTTAAGCAGATTGACATATTACTAGCTAGTATGTAAAACACGAATATAAACGTATTTCATTATTTAAAACTAGTTGCAGTCCTCGTAACGTTTAGTTAGCTAATAGCTGTGTCAAACGTAATTGAAACCCCCTTTGCACAGCCTGTTAACGTGAGGTAAAACGTCAGCCTCTGTGGTGATCATGGCTAATAGCCTGTGAAACCAACCAATATTCTGTTAGTTTCTTCAATATGCGAAGTCTGAGTGAGTATGATTCTATATTTATTTGTTTCTTACACTCCCAGAATTGCCCAACTATGAGAGGAATTTCTTTTTTAATATATATATATATTTTTTAAATTACCCCCCTTTTCGTGGTATCCAATTGTTAGTAATTACTATCTTGTCTCATCGCTACAACTCCCGTACGGGCTCGGGAGAGACGAAGGTCGAAAGCTATGCGTCCTCCGAAACACAACCCAACCAAGCCGCACTGCTTCTTAACACAGCGCGCCTCCAACCCGGAAGCCAGCCGCACCAATGTGTCGGAGGAAACACCGTGCACCTAGCTACCTTGGTTAGCGCGCACTGCCCGCCACAGGAGTCTCTGGAGCGCGATGAGACAAGGATATCCCTACCTGCCAAACCCTCCCTTAACCTGACGACGCCCCACGGACCTCCCGGTTGCGGCCAATGAATATAGTTGGTCACAAATGTTTGATCTTGAACAGAACTTTCAACATCTCTCAATCAAAATTGTACTGCCAGAAGTACAGAAGACAGTGGGAGTCTGTACCTGAACAACTGTCAAATCAATTTGAGTAACGCTATTGTGTATTCTACATAATGACGCAGTTTCACGCAATGATATCACAACGTCATTTAGCAATAAATCAACCTGCCTCCAGCAACTTACCCTGAAAATTAGTAGGCAACACTGCAACCAATTCTATTATTCCTGCCCCTAGGCAAAAATATACCCCATACTCAAACTGAGTTCTGCTTTAATTCTATCGTAAGAGTAAAACCAAACTTTCCAACTTCCTCTACTCCAAAATTTAAAAGTACCATGTACTTCGCTAAATTTATAACGTATGTCAGTCAATCCATAAGAATAAAAATATTCGATGGGCACAACTATCGTAATTATCTCTCCGTTATTATTTAGAATTCATTAGATTTAGGTAACTGTCTCTTCTATGATTCAGCATTTTAAATACGGCTCCATTCCCAATACGTTATTCCAGCGGACCATTTAAGCAAGACAACGTATTCCATCGAAATCGCCCCGCTATTATTTAGAATGGATGGGTCTTTCAATTTAACTTAAACAAGCTATTAAAACGTTCAGTTTATATCCTAAACAAACACTGACTAACCGTATCTCTCCCGGCAAAACATATCAGTATTTMAATTACAATCTGAATGAATTTTAGTCTATCGGTGCCAAGGCTGAGATACGAACCCGAGTCTCCCGCGTGGCAGGCAAAAAGTTTACCCGCTGAACCACCATCACTATTGGAATGACGGAGCCTCCCTGCAGATACCTCTATTATTATAATTGTGTATTGTGTGTAGCCGCAAACTCCGGTGCCGAGACAATTCCCAGAAAATAGCCCTGATTTAAAGGTCCAAGCTTTTCCCCAGCGAGGATTCTCCTTACTCTCGCTCCCCTTGTCTCTGTCCTTCTCTTTCTCTCCCGATTGTCGTGCCTGACCTTCCCCTTAGTTGAATTACAATTTCGGTGGTTGTGACCTACTCGGTCACAATGTTTACAGGGAGCATTACACTCCCGGGCGAAATGTCCTGTCTCATTGCAATTTAAACATTTTTTATCGGCTGATCCTGTCCATTTTTTATTTTCCCCTGCCTTCCTCTCTCTCTCTCTCTGGCTTCTGAAAGCCAGACTCTAGCTGTGTTTAAACCTTGTTCCCTCTGCTTATTCTCATCCTTTCCACATTCCTTATGTATCTGTTTTATAAGCAATTCTAGCTTTTCGTGTCTCTATGTGTGTGCTTTTTTACCGTTATCCAATTACTATAGTTTTGTCCTGCACAATCTATGTGTGTGTCTCTTTTTGTGGAATGGTCGAACCTATTTTGCACGCCTCCGGTAGTTCTTGCCTCCCTTCCTACTAATATACTTTAGATCAATTACTTCAACCAGTGTTACTTTTAGGTCTTACTGTTAGATCTTAGTATGTTAGATCGGCTAATGTATATTGGCCAATTTAACGTTTAGGTCTCAACATTAGATAGTTTCCATTGGTAGTGCGTGCAGATACCTTCGTGCCATTTCGGAAAATCTATGTGTATGAAATGTTTGATGTGTGCTTCTCCTTTCTGGAAACTTTATCTATAGAGTTGACTGTCAATCGGACATTAGGTCTCAAAGTTAATATCTCATATCCACTCCGCTATATTAGGCTTCCCTCTCCTCCTTTTTGGACTTTATTTCAGTACTGTATAGGTTAAGTTATCTTGTTCGCATATAATTACCTCCCTCTCTCACCAAGCCTAGTTTATATCCTCTTAGGACTTTATTTAGGTATGTTTGTTGAATTGGATCTATGGCTAATCTACCCTGTGTTTAATTAGCCATATGAGTTATCCTATTTGTACAAGAACACCGTCCTATCTCACAGCACCTATTTAATATCCCCCCTTAATAACCCCTCTGGCCACCAAGGCCGCCGGATCTATTAAGCCTTAATAACCCCTCTGGCCACCAAGGCACCCGGATCTATTAAGCTAATTTTATTTATGGTAGTGCACCTTACCTCAGGGCATTTCGGACCTGCCCTGTTATCGATATTGGTTAAAAAAGCTCCTGGTGAATCTGTTTGGAATACCCAAGCTCCTATTATTGATCAATTCTAAACATTTTAGACTTGGAAAAGCAATGTAGGTTGGATCTCGCCACCACCTCTGTCGTGTACCAGTTCACCACTGGCCTGAAATAAACCCTCAATTCAGAGGTCAGGTCTTTGTCTTACGGATCCTGGATCCGCCTGTGCACGGTTTTCAGCAGTTCCTTGGGACGACAGAGGCAGATATTGAGATCCGGCTCGAAGGACCAATTGTTATGAGAATTCTGTTCTCATGTTCATTAACTGAACTTCAATTAAAATACTCTGTCTGTTACTAAGAATTTGTAAGGTTCTTATTAAAATGAAACAGACAGAGGCCAGTCTACTTAGTCAGCAGGTTTATTTACGAGAGCTCTGCTTATCATTTCCTGTACATTGGTRTATATACCTCACATTTCWTCATAAATGTCCCTCCTCCTCTCAGAAACAATGACAATATAGTTCACAAGTCTTCTCCTTCTCATACATTGCCTGCCACCTGTTATACAATCTACTACAAGCCCAAGGTCTCTCCCCTCCCTGGGTGGGGACAGAATATCCTGAAAGGAACACAGTAGTACAGCTCGTCTGTCGATAGCTCCTCTTATCTCATACATTGTCTCACACTTGCACCCTGCTTACATACTAAAAAGGAACAAAAAGTCCTTGTTCCAGTTCTGACTAAAACTACACACATCAGATTTAGATTTATGATTCTAATAAATGTCATACAATCATACAGTGACAGGGTAGAATTCCGTTAGTTATAGTTCTACGTTAAATGTATACATAATTTAGTCATTATTCATAAAAATCATAACAGTATGTCTTCTGCTTTGTTTGTTAAACCCAATCACTGACCCCTTTTTTCTAGCCCTGGGGTGGCAAACTCTTCTCGCGGAAAACTACTGTTCCACAGGATTTTGTTCCAGCCTTTATCGAACACACCTAATCAGTTAACTCTCCCTCCTTCTCCAGTCCAGCTTAGGCCAGAAAGTTTTTTGATGAGGGAGTGAAGACCCTGGAAGGTTTGCTGAACTTTTAGAGCTACTTTTTACAGCACTTTGGATTTGAGATGATACAATGACTATGAGGTTAATGTGCAGACTGTCAGCTTTAATATGAGGGTATTTTCATCCATATTGGCTTACAAACTATCCTATTCCCAAGACATGCTAACCTTTCACCATTACATTAACGGGATGTTATGTTATCATTTTGGGGGGGAATGATATTTATGCCTCTAACTTTCTCAGTCATCATTATTCACGATTCATTCAGGATTATCAGTAATCATGGCAGCATCCACATTAATGTAGAAGTGTTTAGTAACATATTCTATTCCATATCGATTCATCTCAAATTCAAGCTGACAGTCTGCACTTTAACCTCAGTCATTGTATCATTTAAAATCCAAAGTGCTGGAGTGCACAGACAAAACAAAGAATTTGTCACTGTCCCAATACTTTGAGCTCACTGTATATTAACACTGTTACGCTTTTAGATCTGAAGAAAATTGAACACAAGCTCAATCATCATCAGCAGATTGGACTCAAGTAAGTGTGAATTTCCTGTCAGTTGATCACTCTGCCTGCCCCAATGTAAGTGTTTTGCTAATGTTGTATGACCATCAATGGTTGGTGTCTATCATACATTCCAATTGAAGTTTCCTGTGCATGCTTGGTGGCATGTGTGTGACACTGCTCTGTGTCTGCTGTAGGTACTTTGAGGAGTTTGAGAAGAGGATTCCACGAGTTAAGATGTTGGTGGGTGATATTTGCTGTTGTGAATACTTTTTATGACATTTTTTAAAAGTGGTTAGAATGGAGTGTATTTACTGTTACTACTGTTTTAGACTTTTTGTGTGTTTCTCCAGACATTCATTCTGCAGGAGCTGGAGTTGCTGGATGCTGAGTACATCAGGACTATCTGTGGAAGCTACAGGAGAGGTGAGTCCTGACATGTAGTGTTGTACTTTGTGGTTTTTAGTATTAATAACTCTGTGTACTGTTTAGATGTGCATGTTTCATGTATGATCAAGGAAGTGATTGCAGTGGGAAGGAACATTTTGTTTTTATAAAAACTAGATTATTTTATGTTTTGGGTAATTTCCTAATTATTTATCTGTTCCTGCATTCTCTTCTGCAGGTGCTGAATCCAGTGGGGATATTGAGATCTTGCTGACTCACCCAAACTACACCTTTATGGATGAGAAACAGGTGACCACCAAACTCCACAATGCCTACTGCTGCTTTGGTACTGTAATGATTAATATACACTAAGATAAGTGGACATTGGGTAAGTGCAATCTCCATTTAAGTGCTTTACAGTTCACCAGTCCAAATACATTTATCTTATTTGCCATGTATGTCTTCATGCTTTGGTTTAGTACATGCATTCATGACAGCCCAAGGGCATTGCATTCAACAGAAGACGACCTCTTATGACCTTCATATGCTCATCCCATCCTTTCTTTGTTCTTCTTCTTCAAGCCCAAACTTCTCCATGTCATGGTTGAACATTTTGAGTCCATTGGGTTCATTACAGACACTGTCCAAAGGAGACACCAAATTCATGGTGAGGGCTGCGTGTGGCTAGCTAGCTACAGGGAATTTTGCTTTATCTGTTTCTTTAACAGTGAAATTAACTAAGATGTTTTGATTTGTAATGTAGTTTGTGCAGCAAGGGTCTGTACTGCATTCACTTAACTAAATTGGAAGCAACCGTTCAAGCACATGGCTCACTGCTTATTTATGTGATAGTTACTCTCTCTAGTCACATTAGTCAGAATGTTTATCTATTCAACCTTTATTTTACCTGGTCGACGACCTGGTCATTGATTTGATAGTTGCTGTCTCTAGGGAGTCTGCCAGCTGCAGCAAAATTATGAAGATGGGGAGGAATATCTTCACAGGCGCATTGATATCAGGTGGGTAGCTAGTTACAAACGCACCTCATCACATGTTGTTCTGATGACTCCGTTACCTGAGGAAGGTCAGACAGAGCACTTTCAACAAGTCATTCTATCTCCCATTATATCTATTTGTCACATGCTTCGTAAACAACAGGTGTAGACTAACAGTGAAATGCTTACTTACAGGCCCTTCCCAACAATGCAGATCGAATGAAAATAGAGAAATAATAGAAAAGTAAAAGCCGTTGTAATAAAGACAAAATTAGTAATGATAACTTGGCTATATACACAGAGTACCAGTACTAAGTCAATGTGGAGGGGTACGAGGTAATTGAGGTAGATACAGTACCAGTCAAAAGTTTGGACAGACGTACTCATTCAAGAGTTTCTTTATTTGTACTATTTTCTACATTGTAGAATAATAGTGAAGACATCAAAACTATGAAATAACACATTTGGAATCATGTAGTAACCAAAAAAGTGCTAAACAAATCTAGACTATACAGAAGATAGTCCATATTATGGGAAGAACAGCTCAAATAAGCAAAGAGAAACGGCTGTCCATCATTACTTTTTAAGACATGATGGTCAGTCAATCAGGAAAATTGAAGTGCAGTCTCAAACTATCAAGCGCTATAATTGTCACGTTCCTGACCTTATTTCCTTTGTTTAGCCTTGTTTAGTTGGTCAGGACGTGAGCTGGGTGAGCATTCTATGTTATGTGTTTCTATGTTGGGTTCATTGTATTGGCCTGATATGGTTCTCAATCAGAGGCAGGTGTTTGTCATTGTCTCTGATTGAGAACCATATTAAGGTAGACTGTTTCTCACCGTTTGTTTGTGGGTGATTGTTGCCGTGTCTGTGTTTGTTCGCCACACGGTACTGTTTCGGTTCGTTCGTTCGTTCGTTCGTTCGTTCGTTCCTGTTCGTGCGTTCATGTTTTATGTTCTCAAGTTCAGGTCTGTTCACGTCGTTTTGTTATTTTGTATTTTGTCAGTGTTCTGTTTAGTTGGATAAATCATTAAAATTCAACATCATGAACATTCACCACGCTGCGCCTTTGTCCTCCTCTCTTCCACATAAAGACGAGCGTTACAATAATGAAACTGACTGTCATGAGGACCGCCACAGGAAAGGAAGACCCAGAGTTACCTCTGCTGCAGAGGATAAGTTCATTAGAGTTAACTGCACCTCAGATTGCAGCCCAAATAAATGCTTCACAGAGTTCAAGTAACAGACACATCTCAACATCAACTGTTCAGAGGAGACTGTGTGAATCAGGCCTTCATTCTTGAATTGCTGCATAGAAACCACTACTAAAGGACACCAATAAGAAGAGACTTGCTTGGGTCAAGAAACACGTGCAATGGACATTAGACTGGTGGAAATCTGTCCTTTGGTCTGATGAGGCCAAATTTGAGATTTTTGGTTCCAACTGCTGTGTCTTTGTGAGACACAGAGTAGGTGAACAGATGATCTCCGCATGTGTGGTTCCCACCGTGAAGCATGTAGGAGGAGGTGTGGGTGCTTTGCTGGTGACACTGTCAGTGATTTATTTAGAATTCAAGGCACAATTTACCAGCATGGCTACCACAGCATTCTGCAATAATACGTCATCCCATCTGGTTTGCGCTTAGTGGGAATATAATTAGTTTTTCAACAGGACAATGACCCAACACACCTCAAGGCTGTGTAAGGGCTATTTGACCAAGAAGGAGAGTGATGGAGTGCTGCATCAAATGACCTGGCCTCCACAATCACCCGACCTCACCCCAATTGAGATGTTTTGGGATGAGTTGGAACGCAGAGTGAAGGAAAAGCAGCCAACAAGGGCTCAGCATATGTGGGAACTCCTTCAAGACTGTTGGAAAAGCATTCCAGGTGAAGCTGGTTGAGAGAATGCCAAGAGTGTCCAAAGCTGTCATAAAGGCAAAGGGTGGCTACTTTGAATAATCTCTAATATAAAATATATTTTGATTTGTTTCACAGTTTTTGGGTTACTACATAATTCCATATGTTATTTCATAGTTTTGATGTCTTCACTACTATTATACAATGTAGAAAATAGTAAAAATAAAGAATAACCCTTGAATGAGTAGGTGTGTCCAAACTCTTGACTGGTTCTGTATGTACATAGAACTAGGAATAAAGTGACAGATAATAAACAGCAGCAGCGTATGTGATGAGACAAAAAAATTGTGTAAAAACCAAATAGCCACCCAAACTATTTAACTAACTATTTAGCAGGCTTAGGGGTAGAAGCTGTTCAGTGTCCTGTTGGTTCCAGACTAAGGACTCGTTCCAGACTTGCATCGGTATCACTTGCCATGCGGTAGCAGAGAGAACAGTCTATGACTTGGGTGGCCGGAGGCAATTTTTTTTTTAGGGCCGTCCTCTTGACACCGCCTGATAAAGAGGTCCTAGATGGCAGGGAGTTCGGCTCCAATGATGTACTGGGTTGTATGCACTACCCTCTGTGTCGCCTTGCGGTCGGATGTCAAGCAGTACCAAGCAATGATGCAACCAGTCAAGATGCTCTCAATGGTGCAGCTGTAGAACTTTTTGAGGATCTGTAGGCCCATGCCACATCTTTTCAGCCTCCTGAGGGAGAAGAGGCGTTGTCGTGCCCTCTTCACAACTGTGTTGGTGTGTGTATGTAGACAGGAAGGAACTTGAAGCTCTCGACCCTACACTACAGCCCTGTCGATGTGAATGGGGGTATGCTCGGGCCGCCTTTTCCTGTTGTCCATGATCAGCTCCATTGTCTTGCTGACATTGAGGGAGAGATTGTTATTCTGGCACCACAGTGCCAGGTCTCTGACATCCTCCCTATAGTCTTTCTCATCGTCGTTGGTGGTCAGGCCTACCAACATTGTATCGTCAAACTTAATGATGGTGTCGCTATAACCTTGCTCTAACAGAAACGCAATTTCCCTTATCTTACTGCAGGTTAATTCCTAAGGACCAGTATTACTGTGGTGTGCTGTATTTCACTGTCAGTGACATCTTCAATAAGAACATGAGAACTCCCGCTCTGGAGAAAGGCTTCACCCTCAACGAGTACACCATCCGGCCAGTGGGGGTCACTGGTGAGTCACACAAATATCAGCAGTCCAAAATCAACCCCTTGCCTCTGCTGTTAGACATATTATGTTTGGTTCTGAAAGGTCCGGATGGGTGTAAGCTGAGGAAACTCATATTGCTTACATGCAACGAATCCTTCAGATCCAAGTGTCTAGAGGTGGATTTTGGATTAGACACCTGTATCTTAGATACATTTATGAATTTCAGTAAAGAGGCAGTTAGGAAAGCAAAGACTAGCTTTTTCAAACAGAAATTTGCATACTGTAGCAGAAACTCCAATACGTTCTGGGACACTGTAGTCCATGGAGAATAAGAACATCCCCTCCCAGCTGCCCACTGCACTGAGGCTAGGAAACACTGTCACCACCGATAAATCCACATTAATTGAGAATTTCAGTAAGCATTTTTCTACGGCTGGCCATGCTTTCCACCTGGCTACCCCTACACCGGTCAACAGCTCTGCACCCCCCACAGCAACTTGCCCAAGCCTCCCCCATTTCTCCTTCACCCAAATCCAGATAGCTGATGTTCTGAAAGAGTTGCAAAATCTGGACCCCTACAAATCAGCTGGGCTAGACAATCTGGACCCTCTCTAAAATTATCCGCCGCAATTGTTGCAAACCCTATTACTAGCCTGTTCAACCTTTCTTTCGTATCGTCTGAGATCCCCAAAGATTGGAAAGCTTCCGCGGTCATCCCCCTCTTCAAAGGGGGAGACACTCTAGACCCAAACTGCTACAGACCTATATCTATCCTACCCTGCCTTTCTAAAGTCTTCGAAATCCAAGTTAACAAACAGATCACCGACCATTTCGAATCCCACCTTACCTTCTCCGCTATGCAATCTGGTTTCCGAGCTGGTCATGGGTGCACCTCAGCCACGCTCAAGGTCCTAAACGGTATCATAACCGCCATGAATAAAAGACAATACTGTGCAGCCGTATTCATCGACCTGGCCAAGGCTTTCGACTCTGTCAATCACCACATTCTTATCGGCAGACTCAATAGCCTTGGTTTCTCAAATGACTGCCTAGCCTGGTTCACCAACTACTTCTCAGATAGAGTTCAGTGTGTCAAATCGGAGGGCCTGTTGTCCGGACCTCTGGCCGTCTCTATGGTGGTGCCACAGGGTTCAATTCTCGGACCGACTCTTTTCTCTGTATATATCAATTATGTCGCTCTTGCTGCGGGTGATTCTTTGATCCACCTCTACACAGACGACACCATTCTGTATACTTCTGGCCCTTCTTTGGACACTGTGTTAACTAACCTCCAGACGAGCTTCAATGCCATACAACTCTCCTTCCGTGGCCTCCAACTGCTCTTAAATGCAAGTAAAACTAAATGCATGCTCTTCAACCAATCACTGCCCGCACCTGCCCGCCCGTCCAGCATCACTACTTTGGACGGTTCGGACTTAGAATATGTGGACAACTACCAAAACCTAGGTGTCTGGTTAGACTGTAAACTCTCCTTCCAGACTCACATTAAGTATTTCCAATCCAAAATTAAATCTAGAATCAGCTTCTTATTTCGCAACAAAGCATCCTTCACTCATGCTGCCAAACATACCCTCGTAAAACTGACTATCCTACCGATCCTTGACTTCGGCGATGTCATTTACAAAATAGCCTCCAACACTGTACTCAACAAATTGGATGCAGTCTATCACAGTGCCATCCGTTTTGTTACCAAAGCCCCATATACTACCCACCACTGCAATCTGTATGCTCTCATTGGCTGGTCCTCGCTTCATATTCGTTGCCAAACCCACTGGCTCCAGATCATCTATAAGTCTTTGCTAGGTATAGCCCCGCCTTATCTCAGCTCACTGGTCACCATAGCAACACCCACCTGTAGCACACGCTCCAGCAGGTACATTTCACTGGTCACCCCCAAAGCCAATTCCTACTTTTCCTTCCAGTTCTCTGCTGCCAATGACTGGAACGAATTGCAAAAATCACTGAAGTTGGAGACTTATATCTCCCTCACTAACTTTAATTATCAGCTGTCAGAGCAGCTCACAGATCATTGCACCTGTACATAGCCCATCTGTAAATAGCCCATCCAACTACCTCATCCCCATATTGTTATTTTTTGCTCCTTTGCACACCAGCATCTCTACCTGCACATTCATATTCTGCACATCTATCACTCCAATGTTTAATTGCTAAAATGTAATTACTTCTTCACTACACCCTATTTATTGCCTTACCTCCCTAATCTTACCTCATTTGCACACACTATATATAGATGTTTTCTATTGTGTTATTGGCTGTATGTTTGTTTATTCCATGTGTAACTCTGTGTTGTAGTTTGCGTCGCACTGCTTTTCTTTATCTTGGCCAGGTCGCAGTTGTAAATGAGAACTTGTTCTCAACTGGCCTACCTGGTTAAATAAAGGGGAAATAAAATAAAAATCTCTGTCATTAACTGGTGGGTTAGCCAGCAGTTCATGTCTGTTTCTCTGTGGTTGTCGGTATGGCCGGAGAGCCTCTGGTGGTGGACAGTGAGAAGGACATCTTTTACTACATCCAGTGGAAATACAGAGAGCCCAAAGAGCACAGCGAGTGAAACTAGGGGCTAAAAATACACTTTTTATCCCCACATGATTTACCTTCAAAGGCTGAAAATTGTGTGTGTGTGTTTTAGGGCTTCTATATATTTTGCTGTTTGTTTTCCCAGGAGGGAAAAATAGGACAAAACCTTTTAGGTTTCTCCCACAGTCCCACAGACTTTTTATACCAGGAAATATATATTGAAGTGAACTCAGTGTTTTTGAAATCACTGGTAAATGCAATGATTCATTGAGAAGGAAATATGCTTTAGATTGTCAACACATTTAGAGCTTCAAACACACTTTACCTCATTATATGCATGATCTGGTTTTTGATTGCCAGTGATTTCTACAGTCTCTGACAATGCCAAGAGTAAGACCAGAATAATTTGTTTACAGTGCTGTCACTCAGCATAAACATGCAAATATATTTGTATTGATGGTGCTAAAGTAATAACTTATCATGTGTATCAAACAGCAACACAGTGTGTCAGTCTGCTTGTCGCTGTCTTGTTTGGCTAGCTAGGCAACAATGCCTTGCCTTGACTAAAGAAACACACTGGCTAAAGCATAGGGCTGCCAGATCTTTTTGGTATGCCTGACTAGTCACTCCTGCAGCATCTGTGTACATTGCTGTTTCCCTCACTCACTGTCCAGTTTCATATTTATGATCTGTGGAAGACATTTATCATGCTTTTGAGATGAAGTTAAGATTTCCATGTGAGGCATTTCTAAATAGACTTTTATTAAGTGTTTCTCATTCTGCTGGAGTTGACCTAGTATTTTATATCAAACCTGTTTCTCCATTTGTAACTCACCCATCAAAAATCACAATATGCCTTTTTAAATGATTTGTTCTGGTCTAATTCCTCAAATGGAAAAGCAGAAAAATCTGTGCGCTCCCGGATAGTAGTTAATATGGTGCTCTTCGATGTACCATGTTTGTGGCATTGATGAATAAATAATTTTACTTCAAGTCAGGTGTTTTCTATACTACATGGCCAAAAGTATGTGGGTATATGCTTGTTGAACATCTCATTCCAAAATCATGGGCATTAATATGGAGTTGGTGCCATAACAGACCCCACTCTTCTGGGAAGGCTTTCCACTAGATGTTGGAACATTTCTATGGGGACTTCCATTCAGCCACAAGAGCATTAGTGATGTCGAGCACTGATGTTGGGCGATTAGGCCTGGCTCGCAGTCGTAGATCCAATTCATCCCAAAGGTGTTCGCTGGGGTTGAGGTCAGGGCTCTGTGCAGGTCAGTCAAGTTCTTCCACACTGACAAACCATTTCTGTATGGACCTCGCTTTGGCAAGGGGGGCATTGTCATGCTGAAACAGGAAAGGGCCTTCCCCAAACTGTTGCCACAAAGTTGGAAGCATAGAATCGTCTAGAATATAATTGTATGCTGTAGCGTTAAGATTTCCCTTCACTGGAACTAAGGGGCCTAGCCCAAACCATGAAAAACAGCCCCTGACCATTATTCCTCCTCCACCAAACTTTACAGATGGCACTATGCATTGGGGCAGGTAGCATTCTCCTGGCATCTGCCAAACCCAGATTTGGGTTCTCAGGAAGCTCCTGGCGAACGGTTATTATGCTGACGTTGCTTCCAGAGGCAGTTTGGAACTCGGTAGTTAGTGTTGCAAACGAGGACAGACAATTTTTAAGCGCTTCAGCGGCCCCGTTATTTGAGTTTGTGTGGCCTACCATTTTGCGGCTGAGCCGTTGTTGCTCCTAGACATTTCCACCTCACAATAACTGCACTTACAGTTGACCGGGTCACCTCTAGCAGGGCCGAAATTTGACGAACTGACTTGTTGGAAAGGTGGCATACAATGACGGTGCCATGTTGAAAGTCACTGAGCTCTTCAGTAAGGCCATTCTACTGCCAATGTTTGTCTATGGAGACTGCATGGCTGTGTGGTCGATTGTATACACCTGTCAGCAATGGGTGTGGCTGAAATAGCTGAATCCACAAATTTGAAAGGATGTCCACATACTTTTGTATATATAGTGTAGGAAACTAGCTTCTTTGCAAAAAACTAGCCTAGTATTCATAGTACATTGTAAATATCTGACTGCCACAAGAATAGCATTCTGTACAAGTCAGGACCAAATGGATAAATAAGGCAACAAATATTAGTTAAATAAAATATGGAACAGTAAATGAAAATATTCAACATATATCTTTCGTTTTGGATCAAGGTAGCTAGCTAGGTGTCAGCTAGAGATACATGCAGGAACTTGTAGGGATTTGTAGTCTTGCATGATATCTACTTTGATGCTAATTAGCATTTTAGAGTCTGAGTGTAAATAGAGCTGAATATATTGATAAAAGTCACCTTGCCGGGTGTAAGAAATTGTAATAGATACTGGAAACTTGTTATAACAACTTCTCAACATAAGCTATCCTTTGTACAAAATGCACCCACCCTCTCTTTCTTTTTAGACACATGCTGGTCTCATTAGATACTAACCACAGACACACACACACCCCACTCAGAACAGGCCCCTGAAACAACATTAGGCATACACATTCTTTCCAAGGTTGTGACTCAAGACAAAGAACTATGTTAAGAGCCAATGGAACGTCGACATCAGGCCCGAACAGGACTACCCACGACCCAGATCGACCAATCAGAAGGCCAGACTACCAGATTCAACCTACGTCATTTACTGCATATATAATCTGCACAATATGTTTAGGGCCTCTTTTCCGACGATTCCATACGAGTCAGACAGAACGGGGCCGTGCAGCACGCTTTGCTCAGATATCTTTACATTGAATAAACTGTCTTACTAAATACCGATCCACCCTGTCCAGCGTCTTGACTTGGTCTCATTTCTCTAGTAACGAATCATCAACACGGGAGAGATGTAAATGGTTATCAAAACGCCACACCAGGGCAAGCCTACATGAAACAGATATTGTTTGAAGTGGTTCTAAAATTCCCAATGGGAAACATTTAATGGCGAAAAAACGATAATAATTGAATAAAAATTGAATAACTTGGATTTCTAAATAAATGTTGTGTCGCTTTTGCATTTCAGGTAAAATAACAACTCAATGTTTATATCCCAGGACAAATTAGCTAGCAACAGCAAGCTAGCTAAATAGGACAAATTAGCTAGCAAGTGCAAGCTAACTAGCTAAATTGCAATACATGTTTAATGCTTTTCGACCTGTCCCCAATTTAATGTCATTGGTTCAGAGTTTGTTTTGATATTTTAACCTGGAGGCCGTGATCGCGTTTGGTGTAGGGGGACAAAATACATTTGTGCACGATGGGGCACGCGCGCAGCCGGTTTGGGTTCCGTAGGTTTTATGGATATTACGACACGTCCACCACAGATAGAACAACGAGACAGATATTTCACCGGATGTATAAATGTGAAGCATCCGGTTGGGTTCCACTCACGACCAAATATGGTCATGAGAGGAAGCCCGGTGGCCAGCACAGGGAATAAATGGAGCGAGATGGATTTTGCCCTGCATTCTGCACATTTTCTCATTGATGAAACATTTCATTTCCACACAGTTTTCTGTTTTCGAAACTATAATTTGTAACGAACAGAGTGGACTGCGTTTAGTAGACTTTACCCTTTACCAAAGTTTCAAAAGAGTGCGTTGTTTAGGAGCGCAAGGGCGAATTGAGATATTGCACACGCGCACTTCACAAAGTAGTCGTTCATTACGGAAATATCCAAATAAATGCTGGAACACGTCAATAGGATTTCACTGGAATGTGCTTGGCTCTACTAACTATGATTGACTTGGTAACATTGGAAAGACAGGCTCTGGTTTATGTTGGGTTAGTTATAAAGCTATTTTTGTCCACTGTGGGGCTCTATTCTAGGGTTTTCCAAACACGGTCCTGCCACCTGAAATTTCGGGAAGATTGCCCATTATTTCGTTTTTCTAAAGACACAGAAAACGGAGGCAGTGGGAGAACCTATTCAAGTAAGTAGATATATTCTGAAAGTGATCTAAAACGATGTATTATTAGCTAGCTTTCTACAAAAACTTGTGTTGAGGATAACTCAAATGAGCTGCTAACGTAATGTTAGCTAACTTTATATACTGTATAGTTAGCTATGGGAGTTTAAATATCACCCGTTTGCTAACTTCATATTAACTAGTTAGCTACAAACGCATCAAGATAGTTAACAGTCATGGAAGAGGGTGAAAGGATTAGCTAGCACTAACAGCTGTCAGAGAAGGGAGAGGAGGCTACTCTGGATAGGACCGGTACCTTTTGTGGGAGGACATAATGAAACTATTCTCCAGTTACAGTACCTAGCGAGAAACTGAGGACATATAGCAACATAATATTCAGGGCTGTCTAACTTGATTATAATGCAGCCTGTTTAGCTTTCTGTTCTCAGATACAGAGAGTCGTCAAATCCTGTCTGCAGATGAAGAGATCCCAATGAATGTTATAAGAGTAAGGGTACATCCTTGTATGCCAAGGATTGTGTACCAAAAATTGTTTAAAAGTCGTAAAAAGTTTATACATTGCAACTGGAGCAGGTCAACCCTGCTGGGTATACACACTTCTGTTCCAGCACACACACCTGATTCAATGTATCAAACCTAATTAGTTAATAAAGTGTGCTATTGTTGGGCTGAAACAGAAGTCTACTCACCCACTAGATCAGAGGGAGGTTGGCTGCCACTGGTATTGACTTTTTTTTTCTCACATAATTGTTTTAGTAATAGCCTACTTGTTACTAATATGTCTAACCTTTTACATAAGTTAGCTTAGTTGTACACTTTGAAATATGAAAATGTTGATTCTTTTCTTTCTTTTTTAACAATTAAAACCAGTTTAAACACTTAACTATTATTCAAGATGACTAGTGTTGATGATAGATCACAATCCTAGAATAAAGATGGGAAGGGAATCTGTCTCTAATTTGTCTGTATTCTCAAATGAACTTGTTGAACATGAACATGAAAAACACTTGTTTTTCTTCACTCGTAAGATCTCCACTTTAGTTTTATTTGTCACACTTTTTTTCATAGGATATCAGCCATGTGAACCCATTTTGCAGCTGATAATGGCATGCACCGCCAATGCAGCCATAGGATTACAGCAGTGGTTCTTAACTCCAGTCCTTCAGTACCCCCAACGGCACACTTTTGTTGTAGCCCCGGACAAACATGCCTGATGATTAGTTGACAAGTTGAATCCGGTGTGTTTCTCTGGGGCTACAATTGTGATAATGCCTAAGATATTTTAGGTCCCGGGGTAGGCCGTCGTTGTAAAATTAGAATTTGTTCTTAACTGGCTTGCTTAGTTAGTTAACACTATCACAATTTGTCTATGCTAAATGTGTTTAAATTGTAAAGACAAGGTGAAGGTGCTCTACTCAAACCACACAACAGAATAATTTAGATTAACCACGGCATATTACAACAATATTGTATAATTGAGCGATGTCTCCTTTCATATTTGGAAAAGGACAAAGTAGTTTAAGTAGAAACTGATGCAGCATTGTCATCTTCAGTGGGAATGCAGTTGATGTGGGTGTCTTTATAGGTCAGCTGGTGAACCTACAGTAGTACATAAATGAAAAAAACACCTGATGTTAGAATATCACTTCATGTCATCTAGACCATCAGGGTTCTTGTTGTGTTTAATTCATTCAGGTGTTTTAGTGTCATATAAAGATGACATTGTTCGGCTGGAACAACCACTCAACACAGCAGGTTGTCTTATCACATTGAGGCCTTTGTCAAATGCTGTAATTATCATTGGGTTATTTTATGACTATGACAATCACTGGAGTTTTTGTGTGCAATAGTGACCTCCAGGCTCCTCTTCATGTCCATTGCTAGAAGGGATCCAGCTTTTGTTAAATTAATATTTGACATTTCATAGCAGATTAGGATAATTTAGGCTGCAGGTTGAGAATTAGGTTGGGAAAAGGGTTAGCTAAAATGTAAAACAACTATTTTGGGACAATTTGACCAAAGCTGGATCCCTTTTAGCCAGTACCCCTTCTTCATAGGCCTGGATTACATGGTTGCGTTCAAGACGATGTCGTTTTTATTGGTCTGTTGTCAGTAGAGTAAGCCTAGGCTACCATCGTATAAAAAAAGTGCTACTTTCTCCAGTCAGTGTAGAATTGCATGACATGTTTATCAAAGGCCACATCGTCCAGTGCAAAGGAAACGTCTCTAAACCTATGCCACTGCGCGCTTGTTAATAGCCTAAAAAGGATCACTATCCTATCTACTCATCACAAATGCGATGATCGAGGCATACATTCCTTTGTTAAAGGTGCATTTTTAGCTTCCCCAAAATGTTACTCACGTGATACATGCTAATTGCTAGACTACAAGCTATCTAGCTAATTTTAGATAATTTAGTGTTAACACCTGGTTAGCATAACAGCTCAACTAAATTCGAAATCAGTGATAATGATCGTAGTAGATCAGTTACTGAGAGCTGTTTGGGTTCAGGTCTTGAACCCAGATATACCGTGTTGATGAATCAAATCATTTTAGGCACTGTTATCATACAGTTTGAGGTAGCCACTCGGCTGTTATTGTCAGAATTAATGCGGTGTTCTAACATGGCCGCCAAGAGGCGTCATATTAAGCTCGGTAATTTAGTATGATCTCTATGCTTTTGTGGCTTTGTTTTAGTCTGCTAAACAGCCAGTTAGAAGCAGGTCATGGCTAGAAGGGATCCAGCTTTTGTAAATGGAACGTTTTTTAAATTTTATTTAACCTTTATTTAACTAGGCAAGTCAGTTAAGATCAAATTCTTATTTACAATGACGGCCTACACCGGCCAAACCCCGGACGACGCTGGGCCAATTGTGCGCCGCCCTATGGGACTCCCAATCACGGCCGGTTGTGATACACCCTGGATTCGAACCACTGTCTGCAGTGACGCATCTAGCACTGGGATGCAGTGCCTTAGACCGCTACGCCACTCGGGAGCCCAACGTCAGATGGGACTTTTCGTAGCAGGCAGCAAGTTAATATCAAAGACAGTACAGTGAAGGATATGTATAAGTTACCCCTTCTGTAGGTGGTACAGTATGGTTTAGGAACTGATAAATTTGTTTACAACGGTTTCCACCGAAACCAACGACTCGTGGGAACCGCAAAGCATGATGGGTTGAAATAAAATGCAATGAGAAACACCAGCGAAAGCTGCGAGAGATTGACCAATAACTACACCGAATGCATAACGGCTTAGCCAATAGGAGACAGGTGCGATCGGGTCCAGTCAGTTACACACCCACATTACTTTCTGTCAACCACTACTTAGCGGGAGTTGTAGCTGTTAAGCCAGGCGTCCATACAGCGGAGACAACCGGCGTTGGATTAATTAGGTAAAATGAGCTTGGCTATTATGAGATGTTGATCGTTATCATTTGCTGGTCTATTATTCATTTGCTATCTGAATTGATAAGTAACGTTACAGTTGAAACCGTTATTTGCGTCTGAGTGGCACACAATGGTAATTGACGTTGATTCACCTGCAAGCTAGCTAACGTTTAGATTGTCAGACAGCTATCAATAACTTCCATTTTGACATCTAACGTTCGCTAATATCGTGACATAATGACTTGTTAGAGAAGTTAGCACCTAAAGGAAAACAATGCTGTTTGCTCAATGTTAACGTTAGCTAATTTTAACTCTTGACTCATTTGGGAAAATGGTGTTAGCTAGCTACTGTATAACTTGGCTGTCTTGTTTTGTCTGTAACAATCTTGACAACTAACGTTAACTAGCTAGCAAACTAGATATTTATCAAAGCAAAGGTCACCCCCCCCACCGAGTGATCATGTGAAAAATTTCGTTAACATTCTTTGGAGAAAATAATTCTAGTTAGCAATTAACTTTAGAAGCGTATCCATAGAAACTGCGCAGTAGCGGTGATGGAAATTGTTATGCAACGTTGATAAAATAATAGTTCCCAGGGATGCCATGTGCCTGTTATGTAACTTTTATTTACATGGCAGCAGGCCAAGTGGTGCTTTGTGTGTTAAACTCTGATCTGAAGATGCAGCTTTAGCTACTAGTGGATGAGTCTTAACACGCCAAGCGCTTTATAGAAGAAGTGAGTACCGTTAAATGCTGGGTGAGCCCAGGTTAATCCTCCCATGCCATTAATACCGTGATGTGTTTTGGTCTCCTAGGGCAACCATGTCTGACAGAAAAGCAGTCATAAAAAATGCGGACATGTCGGAGGAGATGCAGCAGGACGCAGTGGAGTGCGCCACGCAGGCACTGGAGAAGTACAACATCGAGAAAGACATCGCTGCATACATCAAGAAGGTACCCAGATGACAGTTCAATGACTAACTGGTCAATGGAAGTCACTGAACTTCACTAACAGCGTTGTGCGGAGACCAGGCTTTGTGGAATCTAGCCCCTAATACATCGATTCGCCCAAGGTCAATACTTAAAAATAAATAATAATGCAAGCCGTCTACCTGTTTGGCCTATGTAGTTGCGTGCCTTTGTTTGCTGTCTTTTTCAATTAATACCAATCAAATACCACCAGACTGTTTCCTTGTTGAGATATCAATTGGCGCATTTGCACTGAGTTGCTAGCTTATAGCAACAGCATGAGCAAACGGTTGTATTTGATTAACGGTTATTGAAAAAGTATTGATTTCAGCTAACAAAATAATCAAACTAGAGGACAAACTTAAGTACACGTGGCCATTTACGTTTTTAAGTATTGACCTTGGGCAAATCGACAGTGGGAGCTAGATTCCACAAAGTCTGGGTGAAGTTCATTAAAGTTTCTTCACTGGAGAGTTTAGTCCGCTAAGTCTGTGGCTGAATGACTCTGCCTATTCCTCATGCAGAACAGTCCTTGTGGCTCTTGCCAAAAGTTACACTCGGGGCTGCAGGGAATTGATTGGATGTTGCAACGTGTGTTTGACGCTCAAAGGATCCGTTTAATTGCGTACACGGGTAAAGGGATGTTATCCCAGGTTTTGGTATGAAATTAAGTAAAAATAGTCACACCTTCATACTAAATGTTAGCTGCCTCACTTACTGTTACTGGTTTACTATAAATCGAGGACAAACTATATGAAATTATTTACTAGGTACAGTTACAGCTCTCGAGTGGCGTAGCGGTCTAAGGCACTGCATCTCAGTGGAAGAGACGTCACTTGAGTTCCTTGGCATCCACATCACCAACAAACTAACATCCAGGGCCTCTATACTAGGCGGTGTCAGAGGAAGGCCCTAAAAATTGTCAGACTCCAGCCACACTAGTCATAGACTGTTCTCTTTGCTACCGCACGGCAAGCGATACCGGAGCGCCAAGTCTAAGTCCGAAAGACCACTTAACAGCTTCTACCCCCAAGCCATAAGACTCCTGAACATGCTGCTGCTACGCTCTGTTTATCTATGCATAGTCACTTTAACTCTGCCTACATGTACATATTACCTTGACTAACCGGTGCCCCCTGTATATAGCCTCGCTATTGTTATTTTACTGCTGCTCTTTAATTATTTTATTTTTTTACATAACACWTATTTTCTTAACTGCATTGTTAAGGGCTTGTAAGGTCTATACCTGTTGTATCTGCATGTGACAAATACAATTTGATTTGATGGATGCCAGGTTGCAGTTGTAAATGAGAACTTGTCCTCAACTAGCCTACCTGGTTAAAGGTGAAATAAAAAAATGATCTTGGCAAATGAGAAATGCTCTCTAACAGGTATTGTAAATAAAAATTTGAGATGCACTTTATGTGGAACATTTCTAAGATCTTTTATTTCAGCTAATGAAACATGGGACCAACACAAATTTTGTTCAGTAGCTCACTTAATGGTTTCCTCAATGAATGCTGTGTCTGTGATTCATCACTGCATTCCTCTCTCTGCCTCCCAGGAGTTTGACAAGAAGTACAACCCCACCTGGCATTGCATCGTAGGGAGGAACTTTGGCAGCTACGTGACCCATGAGACCAAGCATTTCATCTCTACTTCTACTTGGGCCAGGTGGCCATCCTGCTTTTCAAATCTGGCTAAGCGGCCAGCGGCCCCAGCCCTTCAACACCACTGACCATACTTAAATACTGACTCGACAGAAAGGCTCTATCATCCTGGTCAATGGGGACTGCCTTTTTCTGTGCTGCTTTGTTTATGAAAGAAAAAATACATGGCCATGTGAGATTAACACATTGTATTTATTTTTTGTTTCTACTACAGTAGATTTGATGTCACCGGTTTTTTATTTTTATTAAAGCGATATTGTTTGGCTCTCTGGGTTTATCTTTGGAGTACTTATTTTAGCTACTTATGTTCACTCCTTTTTATTTGTGCTATCAAGCTTGTCACTAAGTGGATTGTCCAAGTTGATAGAATGACAGATTATGTAAGAGGCCATTTTATTTATGATAACCAGAAACTACATGTGGTGGCTGACAATATTCTCACCTCACTCACTTAACCATAAATTACACTCAGGTAAATGTCAAAGATCACATGAGGTAAAGGGTCTTTGCCAAAAATCTTCCATTAAATCGTGTTCATACATCTGCCACCGGTTTCCGAGTATAGCAATTGTACGGGTTAGATGGCTACAGCAGCGAGAATGGATTATTTCTAATTGTTATTTAACCTTTAACTAGGCAAGTCAACACATTCTTATTCACAAATGACGGTCTAGGAAAAGTGAGTTAACTGTTTGTTCAGGGGCAGAACGACAAGATTTTTACCTGTCAGCTCAGATTCATTCTAGCAACCTTTAGGTTACTTCTAGTCGAACCAGGGAATATACACTGCTCAAAAAAAATAAAGGGAACACTAAAATAACACATCCTAGATCTGAATGAATGAAATATTCTTATTAAATACTTTTTTCTTTACATAGTTGAATGTGCTGACAACAAAATCACACATTATCAATACAAATCAAATTTATCAACCATGGAGCACTGGATTTGGAGTCACACTCAAAATTAAAGTGGAAAAACACAACTACAGGCTGATCCAACTTTGATCTAATGTCCTTAAAACAAGTCAAGATGAGGCTCAGTAGTGTGTGTGGCCTCCATACAACGCCTGGGCATGCTCCTGATGAAGTGGCGGATGGTCTCCTGAAGGATCTCCTCCAGACCTGGACTAAAGCATCCGCAACTCCTGGACAGTCTGTGGTGCAACGTGGCGATGGTGGATGGAGCGAGACATGATGTCCCAGATGTGCTCAATTGGATTCAGGTCTGGGGAAGGCGGGCTAGTCCATAGCATCAATGCCTTCCTCTTGCAGGAACTGCTGACACACTCCAGCCACATGAGGTCTAGCATTGTCTTGCATTAGGAGGACCCAGGGCCAACCGCACCAGCATATGGTCTCACAAGGGGTCTGAGGAGCTCATCTCGGTACCTAATGGCAGTCAGGCTACTCTGGCGAGCACATGGAGGGGTGTGCGGCCCCAAAGAAATGCCACCCAACACCATGACTGACCCACCGCCAAACTGGTATGCTGGAGGATGTTGCAGGCAGCAGAACGTTCTCCACGGCGTCTCCAGACTCTGTCACGTCTGTCACAGTGTGAACCTGCTTTCATCTGTGAAGAGCACAGGGCGCCAGTGGCGAATTTGCCAATCTTGGTGTTCTCTGGCAAATGCCAAACGTCCGCATGGTGTTGGGCTGTAACCCCCACCTGTGGACGTCGGGCCTCATGGAGTCTGTTTCTGACCGTTTGAGCAGACACATGCACATTTGTGGCCTGCTGGAGGTCATTTTGCAGGGCTCTGGCAGTGCTCCTCCTGCTCCTCCTTGCACAAAGGCGGAGGTAGCGGTCCTTCTGCTGGGTTGTTGCCCTCCTCCACGTCTCCTGATGTACTGGCCTGTCTCCTGGTAGCGCCTCCATGAGGACACTACGCTGACAGACACAGCAAACCTTCTTTGCCACAGCTCGCATTGATGTGCCATCCTGGATGAGCTGCACTACCTGAGCCACTTGTGTGGGTTGTAGACTACGTCTCATGCTACCACTAGAGTGAAAGCACCGCCAGCATTCAAAAGTGACTAAAACATCAGCCAGGAAGCATAGGAACTGAGAAGTGGTCTGTGGTCACCACCTGCAGAACCACTCCTTTATTGGGGGTGTCTTGCTAATTGCCTATAATTTCCACCTGTTGTCTATTCCATTTGCACAACAGCATGTGAAATTTATTGTCAATCAGTGTTGCTTCCTAAGTGGACAGTTTGATTTCACAGAAGTGTGATTGACTTGGAGTTACATTGTGTTAAGTGTTCCCTTAATTTTTTTGAGCAGTGTATATTTTACCCATACCGACGCAACATTTATCTTCCTGTAGCAGTAGTTTAACTTGGGCCAGGCCATAGAATGGGATTTATAGGATCCCTGGTCCAGACCTAAAAATAATTCAGACCGTCGGGGCTACTCGCGCCTCGTTAACCATTTTGTTTACAGCAGTTACGGCCCTTCACCGGCAACTCAGTATATCCTCCATTTGGGGCACCGAAAAGCAAGCAAAATGTATAGCAAAGAATGACACCGCTTGCATGTAGTCATCACGACGTATTTGAAGAGCATTGTAAAAGCGTCTATAGGAAGTTTATTTAGAAACCTAATACTCCACAAATTACGGTACAGTAATTGTTAATATGATATGTTAATTTAGAGCAGTCTGCCACAAGAGCTAGTTCTAGCAGCGATCATGTGGGTAGCCAATGCAGCCAGCGACTGTCCACCAGTTTCCAGACCTCGTGTGGCCCAAGTTAAACTACAGCTGTCCTTTATGGAAAGAGTTGCAAAACCGTGTCAAAATAGCATGTACCTGTCCCAACATCCTTGTATGGGAGGTTAATGTATGTAGTCAAACCGTTCAATCATTAATACTTTAGTGCCAATTGACTAAAAGCTTTTCAATCTATACCAGTGAAGACATTCTCTAGTGTAGGGGTGAATGAAAGCCAACTGGAAACTGATTTGGTAGACAATACTGCAGCAACCTGAGACTCCCTGAATGCCATGGCGACAGCCCACCCTGCCACAGAACCCCATTAAGAGTTATGAATTACAAGGGTGCTACTGGGGCTCTACCAGGACACCCCCAAAAGATTGTGTGTTGGTGGGCTATTGTTGAAGTTTTGACATTTTCAAATCACACAGAGCCAGAAGGTGGGATAGGACTGTGGTGGTACTCTTTATTACAACATTTAGAAAACCAGTTTGTGAGGGTAGACGCCGTTGGAGAGGCAGAAAGAGGAGCGCAGGTAGCCCTTCAGCTGGGGAACCTTCTTAATGAGGGGAAGCAGCTGAGAGTCTACAGTCTTCTGGTCCTCCTTCCTCTGCTCTGTCAACTGGTACTTCTGTAGCGGGGGAAGCAAAGTCAGACAACTTTAGCATTTTCTATTTACAACCTAGTTTTTTTTGCCACAACCAAAGTGGAAAGTAGTTATCTACCATTTATTGAACAATAGACCCCCACCCAAGTGAAAGATTTGAGCTGTCCGAATAAACTGACTGTATTCTCCAAATAACATTCTAAGGAATGAGGGATTTGGATTTATACATGTGTTGCGCATCTAGTACATGGGTCCGCAACAGGGTCCGCAGGCCAAAACCAGCTGGCAAGCAAATACAAAAAACACCAGGAATCCAGCTAAAAATGGTTTATTTAGGAAAACTGTTCACCAAGTATTACCACTAATACATTTTTAAAAGGAAATGTGATCGTGTCTAAATGTAATCAAGGTATAAAATTGTTATTTTAAAATGCAATCTTTTTTTGTGGTCAATTTGCAATGTACCAGTTATTATGATTATGTTACTGCCCGTCGACCATCCACTCTGACAAATCGGCCCGTGGCTGAATCTAGCTGCCTACCCCGATATATTATGTGCACACTGCTTGTACGCTACCAGTCCAATGACAACCTTCAATAGTTACCCCTCACCTCTACTCCCTCCCACTAGTTTGTAAATCCCAGAAGGGTTTGCAAGTGTGTATAGGTTGTGTATGTCTAATGTGGTGTTTACCTCTTTCTCTGTGTCAAAAATCTCTCCCTCCTGGTGGCGGGGTCTCCTCAGCCTCTTCTTCTTGAAGTAGGCGTCTGACAGAGTCTTGGGGATCTTCATGCCAGAGATGTCAACCTTGGTTGCTGTGGCGATGACAAACTTTTGGTGTGCCCTGCGCAGGGGGACACGGTTCAGGGCCAGGGGACCTAAAAGTTGGAGAGCGAGTGGGGGATTGAGTTTCAACTGAAATAGCAAGAGCAGCATATTTTCAAAACATCACATCAAGGTAGGTATGGATCCCTGATGAGGTACTGCAGCTGCACAGACATGAATGTGAAATAAAATCTCACTGGACATTCTGAAAATAACTTTATGCAACACTTGTTTTGCCAATCCACCGTGATAAATAAGAATATTTCAAAGAAAGCACTGGTTGTTCTTACCAGTTACAAGCAGGAGACCACTGGAGAGCTGCTTCAGAAACACAACACGCTGAGAGGAGAGAGAAGAGACAGTCACTGGATTGCACAGAACAACATCTACCACATGTACATGCTACAGTAGGGATCACCAGCCCTGATCCTGAAACAACAGGGTATACAGGCTTTAGTTCCAGCCTAGCGCAAACCCACCGGATTCTTACTTACTGGTAAAATCAAGTGCCACAGCTGAAACCACCAAACTGTGGCTTTCTATTAGAATAAAGAGCATTAACAAAACTGTCCACAAGAATAGTACAACAGAAATTGTACTAGGCCACTGCCAATTTAAATGTATAGGGAAACGCATTACATAAATCTTTAACAAATCTGTTCAGATGTTCATCAACTTGAGTTTAATGAAAATGTTCCACTTTACACATTTATGTGCTCCCAATACAATGCTGCGAGTGTCCTCTGGCAATTGAGCCGCACTTCAAAGCTGACACCATAGCAGCAGGACCTGCTGGGTGAATTCAGTGTGTGGGCGCAGTCCTGTGTGTGGGAACTACTGTAGTATGCCAGCAGTATGCCTGTGTGAGGCTTGTATGTGTCGTGTTTCTATGTGTGGGCAAAAGGTGAACTCTTTTGTCAATGTGGGAGTATCAGGCAGTTTATCACATGTAGGGCACAAAAGGGCAGCAGAGCAACAAGGGTTTTAAATTCATATGCACAGCACACAATCTGCAATATTATTGGTTGCAAAATAATTCTACAGTGAGTAAGCCTCAGTGTGAAAGCAACAGATATTTATGAGTAAGAGCAGTGTCATGAGTTTGGCCATGAGGGTTCTCACCTTCCCGCACTGGCATCCAGTTAGCAGGACAAGGACAGTTTAAGGTGGTGTGGCTGGAGTGAGGTTACGGTATGATCCAACTCAATGACACATGAATGTGTGTGCATACATGAGTATTAATGCATGCGATCTAACCTTTCCGCGGTGGCGTCCAGTGAGCAGTACAAGCACGGTTCCTGGGGTGATGGTGGCACGCAGGTTCCTCTTATGCTGGCTGAAGGGCTTCTTACCATGGCTCTTCAGTTTCCTTGCCACATCCTCTGTGGGGTAGTAACGGGGCTGGGGGCAAACAAGTCAAGGGATATTACACAACCTCACAAGTGTAGAATTAAGCAACGCCACATCTTGCTACCAGACCTAACTGTATGCAGTATATTGAACCGATGAAAAGTCCAAACCAGCATTTTTATGTATACGACAGACCAAATCCGTCTCAAACCGGAATCTTGATCTACTGAATGTGGAAGTGAGCTACAAAATCCAGCAATGGTTACAACGACCCAAGAGAAACTTGATTCCAACCACAATTTGGGAAACAATGTTTGAGTGAGCGAAAGACTCACCATTTTGCGCATCTTGACAACACGAGTGCCTCCATTCTTGTCACCGCCAACAGTCTTGGTGATGGTGGATGGGGTCTTGACCTTCAGCTTCTTCTCAATCTAAAACAAGGACCGACAGCACACGTTGAGGCTTTCCGTACACTACACAAAGAAATATGACTCGACATTAACCAACATCTAGTTTTTTATAAAACTCTGAACCTGTTAGTATTTATTAGGTATCCCCATTAGCTGCTGCCTTACTCTTCCTGGGGTCCAAACAAGTTTAACAGGTTTAATCTAGAGAACCAAAGTTACCGCTTCCCCCAGTTGGTGTGCCTCCCCTCTCTCACCTTGGTCTCAGTGGTCTTGGTCTTCCGCTTGTACATGGCCCTGCGGGCATACATGGCGGAGCGAGAGTAGCGACCGATGCCCCTGGCCAGGACAGGGTTCCGGCTGCAGTGAGCCTTCTTGGCCACTTTCTTCTTGTCTCCCTCTGCCATCTGGGGAGAAACAGGGAGCAGAATGGGTTAAACCCAGACAGTTCTACAATAGAGCAATATTTCTAATATAGATTTATAGGATTGTAGCAATTCCATGGTCGAACATTCATTACTAGTGGATCATGAATGACTGATGCTGGTTAGTTAACTACTTTCAATATGGTGCTGAAACAGAACTTGACAGCTAGCCTGATGTTAGCTGTAATTTTTCAGCTAAGCACATTGTGGCTTCAGATATTCAAGAACGGGTAACCAAAATACTTGGCTGTAAACTATGGTCAAATTATAGAGCAAAATCAGCAGGCCCCATCACCGGGTGATTGCCTGCCACTACAACACTAGCATGCCATGAACATTTCTGCAACTTGGTAACATAACAGCACAAGTGTGCAGGTAAAAACGGACATTTCAACAGACAAGTTAATTAGGCATTTAACAGAATTGACAAAACACCTTAAATTGACTGGAGAAAGTGTACACGCAAGCATGGGCATATACCGGCATGACAAGTCGTAGCTAACGTTACGTTAGCTATACCATTCACCTTAAGTTAGAAACCAAGCCGGCTGGCCCTTACGTTTTAGTTGTGAGGGCCAGTGAATAGAAATTAAACATGGGCCAAATCTGAAATCTGCTCAAGAATTACAACGCGTTGAGATATGTAGCAGGCAGTGGGCCTACGCTTACGAAACATAACGCTATTTATTTACAAGTCATCACACATAAAAACAACCATATTCAAACATAAAGACTCTTAAGGACATAATCAATAGCCCCGTATAAATTGGATGCGGTTATTTGGTACATTTTGTATGGATGAACACCGATTTTATTTATGCAGTAGTGTGGTGAGACGCCATTCTTACCTTTGCTATGAAAAAAAGACCGATATCCGGGGAAGTTACGTATATAAGCACGTTGCATTTGACGTTGACGTAAACAACGCAAACAAATCTTGGCCCTTGTAGTCCTTTGAGAAAAAACAAATTTAACAATAAAATAAAACAATTTATAGTCAATAAACATTGTTAATGAAATCTATGAATGCTGTATTTGTCTGATAAGAGGAGTAATGTTCATATTTGTAATTTATGGACAAATCTACATTATTTCCAGCAATCATCAAGTAATGATGAGCTGTCTAAGAAAATATTTGTATCTATAGTCTCATAGGACCAGTTTCCAGGACCAAGATTACGGTGGTGTTCCAGGTCACCTTCATTGCAGACACACTGCACAGAGCAGCACATTGCTATATTGATGTGGATCCTGAGATACATTACATGACCAAATGTATCTGGACACTTGCTTGTCAAATATCTCAATCCAAAATCATGGGCATTAATATGGAGTTGGTCCCCCCTTTGCTGCTATAACAGCCTCCACTCTAATGGTAAGGCTTTCCACTAGATCTTGGAACATTGCTGTGGGGATTTATTCCATTCAGCTACAAGAGAATTGGTGAGATTGGGCACTGATGCTGGATGATTAGGTCTGGCTCGCAGTCGGCAGTCCAATTCATCCCAAAGGTGTTTGATGGGGTTGAGGTCAGGGCTCTGTACAGACCAGTTAAGTTCTTCCTCACCGATCACAACAAACCATTTCTGCATGGACCTCACTTTGTGCATGGGGGCATTGTCATGCTGAAACAGGAAAGGGCCTTCCCCAAACTGTTGCCACAAAGTTGGGAGCACAGAATCGTCTAGAAGGTCATTGTATGCTGTAGCGTTAAGATATCCCTTCACTGGAACTAAGGGGCCTAGCCCAAACCATGAAAAATAGGCCCAGACCATTATTCCTCCTCCACCAAACTTTAGTTGGCACTATGCAAACCATTTCTCTTTGCACCCAGTAGCGTTCTCCTGGCTTCCACCAAACCCAGATTTGTTTGTCGGACTGCCAGGTGGTGAAGCGTGACTCATTACTCCGGAGAACGCATTTCCACTGCTCCAGAGTCGAATGACGGCGAGCTTTACACCACTCCAACCGACGCTTGGCATTGCGCATGGGCTTGCGTGTGGCTGCTCAGCCATGGAATCCCATTTCATGAAGCTCCCGACCAACAGTTCTTGTGCTGACGTTGCTTCCAGAGGTAGGTTGGAACTCGGTAGTGAGTGTTCTAACCAAAGATCATTTTTCCATGTTACGGCACTTGACGGTCCAGTTCCTTGAGCTGGTGTGGCCTACAACTTGCAGCTGGGCCGCTGTTGCCCTTAGACATTTCCACGTCACAAGAACAGCACTTAGAGTTGACCGTGGCAGCTCTAGCAGGGCAGAAAATTGACAAATTGACCGATACCGATTATTGGAGGACCAAAAAAAGTCGATACCGATTAATCGGCCGATTTAAAAAATGTATTTGTAATAATGACAATTACAACAATACTGAATTAACACTTTATATAATACATCAATAATATCAATTTAGCCTCAAATAAATAATGAAACATGTTCAATTTGGTTTAAATAATGCAAAAACAAAGTGTTGGAGAAAAAAGTAAAAGTGCAGTATGTGCCATGTAAAAAAGCAAAGTTTTAAGTTCCTTGCTCAAAACATGAGAATATATGAAAGCTGGTGGTTCCTTTTAACATGAGTCTTCAATATTCCCAGGTAAGAAGTTTTAGGTTGTAGTTATAGGACTATTTCTCTATACGATTTTTATTTCATATACCTTTGACTATTGGATGTTCTTATAGGCAGTTTAGTTTTGCTAGTGTAACAGTATAGCTTCCGTCCCTCTGCTCGCCCCCGGAACACATTGACAACAGCCACCCTCGAAGCAGCGTTACCCATGCAGAGCAAGGGGAACAACCACTCCAAGTCTCAGAGCGAGTGACGTTTACTAGCTAGCCATTTCACATCGGTTACACCAGCCTAATCTCGGGAGTTGATAGGCTTGAAGTCAAACAGCTCAATGCTTGAAGCACAGCGAAGAGCTGCTGGCAAAACGCACGAAAGTGCTGTTTGAATGAATGCTTACGAGCCTGCTGGTGCCTACCACCGCTCAGTCAGACTGCTCTATCAAATCATAGACTTAATTATAACATAATAACACACAGAAATACGAGCCTTAGGTCATTAATATGGTCGAATCCGGAAACAAGACGTTTATTCTTTCAGTGAAATACGGATCCGTTCCGTATTTTATGTAACGGGTGGCATCCCTAAGTCTAAATATTCCTGTTACAATGCACAACCTTCAATGTGGTCATAATTACGTAAAATTCTGGCAAATTAGGCAGCCCAAACTGTTGCATATACACTGACTCTGCGTGCAATGAACGCAAGAGAAGTGACACAATTTCACCTGGTTAATATTGCCTGCTAACCTGGATTTCTTTTAGCTAAATATGCAGGTTTAAAAATATATACTTCTGTGTATTGATTTTAAGAAATGCATTGATGTTTAGGTACAGTCTTACAACGATTGTGCATTTTTCGCAAATGCGCTTTGGTTAAATCATCCCGTTTGGCGTAGTTGGCTGTCTTTGTTAAGAAGAAATAGTCTTCACAGTACGCAACGAGTCATGTTAGCAGGCAATATTAACTAAATATGCAGGTTTAAAAATATACTTCTGTATTGATTTTAAGAAAAGCATTGATGTTTATGGTTAGGTACACATTGGAGCAACGACAGTCCTTTTCCCGAATACGCACCGCATCAATTACATGCAACGCAGGACACGCTAGATAAACTAGTAATATCATCAACCATGTGTAGTTATAACTAGTGATTATGATTGATTGTTTTTTTATAAGATAAGTTTAATGCTAGCTAGCAACTTACCTTGGCTTCTTACTGCATTCGCGTAACAGGCAGTCTCCTCGTGGAGTGCAATGTAATCAGGTGGGTAGAGCGTTGGACTAGTTAACTGTAAGGTTTCAAGATTGAATCCCCGAGCTGACAAGGTAAACATCTGTCATTCTGCCCCTGAACAAGGCAGTTAATCCACCGTTCCTAGGCCGTCATTGAAAATAAGAATGTGTTCTTAACTGACTTGCCTAGTTAAAGGATAAAGGTGTAAAAAATAATAAAAAAAATCGTCCAAATCGGTGTCCAAAAACACAGATTTCCGATTGTTATGAAAACTTGAAATTGGCCCTAATTAAATCGGCCATTCCGATTAATCGGTCGACCTCTAGTCCACATTCACTGTATAATGCCTGAAGTTGGCACAGTGTAAGACCTAGTAACTACTACATGATACTCCATAAAGAATCACCAACAGTCTCACATGACAATTTGTGAATCCCAGGTTTTTCACTTTAATCATTAAAAAAAAAAGATCTTTACAGGCAACCTGACAGCGTACACACACGTCTTACATATATATCCAGTAGTTAAGGCAATGGTGATCCATGCAAAGGAGTGATAATTCAGGCAAGAACTTCTGGATAAATTATGCAGCCAACTCAAAACACTCACCTCAACTATTCATATGCTACAGCGAGATGTAAATGGTATGTCCTGCTATGAGCTAGCATTGTCGCTAAGGCAAACAAAGACTTACAAAAACAGGAGTTAGCCCTTCAGATTCACAAGGCCTCTTTAAACAGATACAGTATGGTTGCCATAGATGAACATTTAGAAAAAGGTAAGAGGAATATGAAAAATCCAAGAAAGGAGGGAGTTTATCAGACATTTATGTTCCTAAACATACCATTGTCTTCTGTGTTCAGAGAAACAGACATTTTCTGGAGTAATTATGAGATCTTTGTATTTTTTTTTCTGAGTGTAGATGCTAGAGCCATGTCTAATTTGAAGTGTGGGTCAAACATACAAAGATCTTAATTTTTTTTACATTGGAAAGTGGATAGTCTTACATTTCAAGTCGATACTAAGAAAACTCTACATTGGACAAAAATCTAAGGTCTTATTCGAGTGTGTATATGGCATGTACTCTATTGAGTATGCAGGGTGTGGTGTGTGTTAAGAGTGTGGATGGTATTCTAAGTACCCTTCTGAGTGTGGATGGTTTGAGCGGTTCCTCAGTGAGTGTTCTCTATGATTATGGCGATACCCTGGCCACCACCGATGCAAGCTGATCCCACAGCATACTTTCCCCCAATCCGCCTGAAGGAGAGAAAGCAAAACCAAATGGAAATCACTCATCTGTGAGATAATATGAATTGCTCAGCCATTGAACAGTGGTATTTATTAATTTAGCTTCTGTATGATGATTGGCTGAAAGCTGTGGTATAGAACAGCCCTTAGCCGTGGTATATTGGTCAGATACACCACAACCCCCCCCCCCCCCAGTCCTTATTGCTTAATTAAAAACCTCTTACCTGTTCCCTTACATAAGACACTTTTTTTTTTTTCAAGATTTGATTAGACAGTTTGTTGAACTACATATTGAGTGATAAGAAGTGCTCTGAGTAGTAAGAAGACTACTGGTGTGGTGGGGTTACCGGAGCTCGTGGACCAGGTGAGCAGTGATGCGTGCTCCTGAGGCTCCCAGGGGGTGGCCGATGGCAATAGCCCCTCCATCAGCATTACTCTTCTCTGGGTCCAGACCCAATGCCTTGGCAACTGCCAGGTACTGAGCAGCAAATGCCTCATTCACCTGAGAGACAGCAAAGGTGAGAAAGAGGACATGAGAAGTCAGAGCAAGAGAAAGAGAAACAGAGCAAGTGAGAAGGAGGAAGTCAATTCTATAGGGTGCGCTACAAGAAGGAGATTGAGTAAAGCAAAACAGAGCAACACAATATCTGCGATTTCCTGCATCAGTTCCTACTTCCTATTCATGAACTTAAACAGACAAGCATACCTCCACCAGATCCATGTCTTGGAGGGTGAGACCTGCTTTCTTCAGGGCTTCTGTGATGGCTGGGACTGGGCCTGAGGGGGGAGAATGCCAGAATCTTACCAACAGAAACCACTAGATGGCCATGCTAGAAAGGACTATATTTGGCTGTATCATATGTTTTCATCAAGTACATGAGATATGTTGCCAGTCACCCACCAATTCCCATAATGCTTGGGTCACAGCCAGAGACGTGATAGGCCACTATTCTTGCCAATGGGGTGAGCTTGTGCTCCTTCACAGCTTCCTCACTGGCTATCACCACGGCAGCAGCTCCGTCAGACACACCCTGTTGAAAAGGAGCAGAACTTGAACAGTACATTAAAAACTAGCACATGATTTAAACCTAGCACACAAAAATTATCTGCATGACATTTAAAACCGGTGTGCTTGGAGACAGACTGAATGTGATACTCCGTTGGCAAGAGTTGGTAGGAACTGGATGAAAGGGCTTGGACCCAGAAGTGAATCAGTTTTGTTAAGTACTCACTGATGAGTTGGCGGCAGTAACCGTTCCTCCCTTTTTGAAGACAGGGGGTAGCCTAGCCATCTGCTCCAGGGTGGTCTGGGGACGAGGGTGCTCATCCTGGGTCATGGGTACTTTGCCCTTCTTTGCCTTCACGTCGATGGGTGCAATCTCTGCCGTGTAGTGGCCCGCCTCATGGGCTAAGGTTTAGAGCGCACACAGACAAAGTCAGTGATGTAGTCAGCATTCAGATAGAAATCTGGAAAAGCTGTTCATTGTCATGACAAGATACAGAAGTATTTCTGGTTTACAGAGGACAGATAATCAGGAATTCCTTATTAAATCAGGACAGTCTTCATGCCTTAAGGATTGTAAACATGTAAGCGTAGTTATGTAAGGGTTGACCTCTAACCTGCCTTCCACCTCTGCTGGGTCTGGTGTGCGTATTTGTCACAGTCATCTCTGCTGATCTCATATTTCACTGCCAGGTTCTCTGCTGTGATGCCCATAGGGATCTTAATGTGCAGGTCAGTAAGCCCCGCCCACAGAGTGTCCTCTAGCTGAGACAAAGAATACAGAACATGTTAGTTTAGTCCTTGGCATTGGTTTCGAGCAGCTGTTAAAGGGCTCTTGCAGTCAAAAATTATCAAAACCACACACATTTGGTTCTTATCCCTCATTTATTAATTCAATACCTTGAGGTCGAGTCCAAACTTGGTTCCGAAGCGAACGTTGCGAACAGCGTATGGCGCCTGGCTCATGCTCTCCGAGCCTCCACACAGCACCACCTCTGAATCCTTCAAACAGATTTCCTACAGAGACATACAGGGTCTTAAAGGGGACAAACGCACAAGGCTGCTAATGTTCCTAAGCAATCAGCAGAGGAAGAAACCATGCACCTACAATTGACCTACAAACAAAAGGTTAGGTGACACTGCGGCAGAAAGAAATTTCCTGAGGTCTCTGACCAAAAACTTTGCATAATATATATTTTTTAATTCTAGTGTACAGTGGGCAGGAGTTCAGACAGAGATACTTGAAGAAATGCTCAGTGGAGAGTAACAGTGTGTCTACTGTACCTGAGCTCCATTGATGATTGACTGAAAGCCGGACCCACACAGGCGGTTCACGGTGAGAGCAGGCACTGGAATGGGCACCCCACACCTCAGGCCCACGTGACGAGCAATGTATGGAGCATCTGCAGAGCTCTGGAGAGAAAGAGAGTCTTAAGTCAACACACATTTCCTTCCTAGAGAGTTTATCCTTGCCTCAGCTTACTCTTTGGAGTTTTAGACCCACCTGCATTACGTTTCCAAAGATGACAAGTTCAGGTGCCACTCCCCCAGCAGCAAGGGCAGCCTTGGAGGCATGCTCTGCTAGGTCTGTTGCACTGTGGTCCTTCAGCACCCCACCGTAGGTTCCAAACGGGGTCCGCTTAGCAGACACAATAAACACATCTGGATGGAGAGAAAGAGGAGTCGGTGTGAGGTGACTAATCAAGCTTTACTGCAGCTTTGGACATGGTTTGAGTGACAAAACAGTAAAAATATTGGACTTGAAAAAAGTCTGTCTTGCCTACACTCACTGCCTGATGAAAGTGCACATTTGAGAGTCCTATCATAAAACTCCACTGCAGTGTCATTGCAATTCTCATGCAACTATGAAAAGTGTCAGTCACCTTCACCCTACATTCATTTTCAACTCACCTAGCCTTTAGAAATGAAACGATAGAGGCAACTGTCAGTTGTTGAATATGTGGAGGGCAGACACTTGACAAGAAATACATATGTTCACATGTAGAGAGACTGACAACTGTCCTTTATTCATTCATTTCGAATAATGGTCACAGTTGGAGGCTAAACGGTGACAACTCTAAAGGGGAACACAATGTTTAAATTCACAAATGTAGGCTATAGTCAGTAGTGAGCAACTAGCCATGAACACTAGTTTGAACTTTGTCGACTGTCTGGAGCTTCTGGTTATAATTTGGCACAGACAGGCTATCAGCGTTACTACCCAGACACCTTTACAGAGCAAGAAAAACATGTTGGCAGAAAACTAAAGCATACATTTCGTGGCGCGTGGTTTATGAAAAATAACATATTATTACTTACTTCTGAGCAGTGACATAACGTTGATTCCTCCTTACGTCCACGAAGGTCAATGTATCTGTTTGAACCGGGAGTCAACTTAAGGGCGCTTTTATGACAAACTCTGACAATCTTGGGTCGTCACTAGGTACCACAGCCACAAAGTCATAAACCCCGCCTATTTCTACAATTTATATTCTTAAAGGGTGCTTTTAAACCTAACCTTAACCACACTGCTAACCATATGCCTAACCTTAAATTATGACAGAAAAGCACATTCTTGTTTTCATGATTTTTTACGATATAGACCATTTAGACTTTGAGGCTGTGATAACTAGTGGAAATTTGACCTTTTACCTAAATAATGTGTATCTAATCATTGAGACAAAAACATTCGACAAAATAACTCTGATCAACATGTTTCTGTAAGGAAATGTTAAATGGTTACTTGTACAATATTTATTCAGTTATGTAGCTATGTTTACTTGAAAAAGTGTCTAATGTTACTGACAAATTGTATCTCTGATGTAACCAGTGCAATCTGGTCTCAGAGCATATTTTGTTATTCGTTATGTAAATCCAGGACACTCCGTTTAGTATGATATTCTACTTTCGTATGGTATGTATTAATTTGTGGATGTCCATCACCCATTTGTATGATATGTTACCAATTACAATTCGTATTATATCTTACAAATTTGCAAAATGTACAATATGTTACGAATTTGCAAAACGTATGATATGTTACGAGTTCTAGCTAGGTGGCTAGAGTTTAGGGTTAAATTTAGGATATAGGTTAGGGTTAGCTAAAATGGTTAAGGTTAGGGTTAGTTAGCTAACATGCTAAGAAGTCCCAAAGTTGTAAGTAGTGGAAAAGTTGTTGCTGATTAGCAAAAATTTGTTGCTAACGTTTGCGTTATACACTCACCTCGACCAACCACCTAAGTTACCATCTGTCTTATGCAACCATACTAAACGTAACATTTCATACCAAATGGAGTGTATTTACGTACATAATAATACGACATGCTCTGAGACCGAGTTGCAACGTAACGTGAGCGAGGCGAGCTACAACAATGGGATCGAAAGTGTCCATGTGAAGCTCGAGCTAAATTTACGTCTGTTTCAAGTTGCACTTCCGTCCTGCGGCTGTCAAGGGGACAGCAATGATAAAATGTGTTGATACACGTGAATAACTTTTATCTGATTGGATTGAATAGTAATCAAATAGTATATCGATCATGTCCATTGCTGTATCGCGTGCCCTGTGTAGGGTATTGTCCCGACAGGCTGCAGTGCCAACTAATGTTAGGTGAGTTGTCTCATGCAATTCTGGTTAGCATAGGCAAGCTAGCTAACGTTAGCTACAGCAGTTGAACATGTTTTCTTTTCTCATCCAGCTGTTTACTAAAACCTGAGCCAGTTAGCGAACTACGTTATCTATTCACTGCAGTGGAGTTCCACAAGGTTCGATTTTGGGTCCGGTACTGTTCAGTATATGTGTGTTACCTATTGGCAGTGTTATCAGAAGGCACAGCTTTGATTTTCACCGCTACGCAGACAATAGACAAATTTACATTTCTGTGTCACCAGAAGATGTTAGCTCCACGGATAATTTAGACTGTATTAGTGATTTAAATACTTGGATGGCTCACAACTTCCTCAAGCTAAATCAACACAAGACGAGGTACTTATTGTTGGAGCCAAAGCACAGAGAGAAAATCTAGCTGCACATTTTAATTCACTGGCAATACAAATAAACACCAGGTACATAACCTAGGTGTTGTTTTAGATTCTGAACAAAATGTTGAATCACACATTAGGAATGTGACCAAAATAGCTTTTTTACCACCTAAGGAACATTGCCAAGGTGCGACCATTTCTCTCAGGCTGATACAGAGACTCATCCATGCTTTTATTACAAGCAGGCTTGACTACTGTAATGCTATCCTGTCTGGTCTTCCCAAGAAAGCTGTTGGTCAACTGCAAAACATACAGAATGCTGCAGCATGGGTACTGACCAAGACCAGACGGAGAGCACACATTACGCTGGTTTTAAGGTCTCTGCACTGGCTGCCTGTGAGTTTTAGAATTCATTTTAAGATAATTCTATTGTTGTTGTTTTTTTTWWAAATCAATCCACAATTGTGCACCCCAATACATGTCAGACATGCATTTAAGTTATGTACCCAGTAGGTCCCTCAGGTCCTCTGGCACTGGCCTTTTAACTATCCCAAAGCCTAGGACCAAGAGGCAGGCAGCCGCTAGTTATTATGCCCCCAGGCTCTGGAATAGCGTACCTGAAGGTGGCTGAAACTGTAGACATAAAAGAGTTCTTAAAACACATCTTTTCTGCTTTGCCTTTCCTTAGGGTGCTTTTTGGTTGTTCAGTTTGTGTCGTTCTTTTTGTTTTTTTATCATGTTTGTTGTGTAGTAAATACTTCAGCTTTTATTTTCATTTGTTTTTTCCTGTAAAGCACACCGCATTGCATTCCATGTCTGAAATGTGCTTTATAAAGCTTACAGTGGCTAGATTGAGCTAACTAGTAGTTCTCCCCTTCCTCTGATTTGGTATGTTGTTCTGCACAGCTCTTTGATGGGAGTGGACGGTCATGTCAGTCAAGGTCCTTGGTTTGCATCTGTTCTCACATTGAAGACATCTGCGCCGCTAAGGTAAGTTGAAAATCCTTTTGTCTATAAAGGGTTTGTTCTCTGGTGCACTTTCAGACTCTCTTTGCAGTTTCCTATAGGCACCATTTGTTATAAATGCACTACAAGCTCAACTTTCACTCATTCTGCCTGCGTGTGCTCTAACAGAGCAGAGCCCAAGAAGAAGAAGAAAGTGGACCCTCGTAGAGAGCAGATGGTGAGAGAGAGACTGAAGAAGAAGTTGAAGAAGCTGGAGAGAGTTCCTCCTGAGCTCATTCCCATTGAAGACTTCACAACCCCAGCCAAATACATGGACGAGACCAGGTATGGCTCACACACCTTTAGTGTTTAAATTAATGGAGTGGCTGACATTCCCATACAAAATCTGAGCACCACCATGAGTTACTATGGTGGGCACACCCTACCATTGAAGTAGGCACATCCATAAGCTTGGAAAATGTACTGTTGCTTCACCCCCAACAGTCAATAGTAGCTTAGTTTGAACCCTGCTTACCATAGTGATCTCCAGCAATAGTCTTAGAAACACACCAAAATCAGCTGATGGATTGAAATTGAGTATGATGCTGTGCTTAACCAATTGTTCTGTTTAGTGACACACTATTAGTTCAATCCAAATTAATTTCTCTGTCCCAATGTACACCTGAATAGATCCCTACTCTATTTGTTCATTTTCCCCAGGGTGCGTGGTGCTCCTCAGCTTCCCTTTGAGGAGAGTGAACGTCGGGCTCTACTGCTGAAGGAGTGGTCCCGCTACAAACAGGTAAATGTGATCTTGTAAGCCGTTTAAACTCTATCACTACAGTCATATTTGGAAGCAGAAATCCGTGAGCAGCCATTGACAGTACCTTCTTTGTAGACATTTTGATATAACCAGTTTCTGTGCCACATTTTGACTTCTTTCTGCTACGAGCAGACCCAACACCGGGCAGAGATGGAGGCAGTAGGCCTGGCTGTGGAGGCCCAGAGGGAGGCTCTGGAGGAGCTGAGGCTGGAGTCAGAGGAGCTCTACCAGGCAGCACTGAGGCCAGACCCCTTGCTCTTCCCCTTCAACCACCAGGGACCCAGCTACACACCGCCCAAGGCCCAGTATGAGGCACCTGAAGGCAAATACAACAACATCACCAAAGTCTACACCCAGTGAGAGGGTGGCAGCATTAACATTGTGGGCGTAACATGTGTTGACATGGTTATTACATCCCCTGGTCTTTACATGATTTGGACAGACTAAATATTTGACGAGCATGTTCATGAAAATAGATTAGACATGAAAGCTCAGAACAACCTCCCTGCCAACAATAGTGGATGGATGTCTCATTCAAAGGGTATTTCAACCGCTTACCGAACAGAGGACCATGACCCGGTCATATTCATTGTATTGACAACTTCCCTGTCATGGAACAAGTTTCAATTCAAACTCATAAAGTGATTCACATTCTGTACTGTATTGTTACATTCATAAATGTCATTGTTTAAATACAACCTGTAAGTAAAACATACCAGAGGGTTGAAAAAGGATTCACTTAAAAAAAAATGTTTTAATATACATTTGAATGTATATAACAGACTGTAGATGAGGTATCCTGTGAAATAATAAAGACAAAGAGCCCGTGTAATGGTGTTACAGAAACACTGGCCTCCATTTCAATAGGTAGAGACACATACAAGCATACAGGTCAGTTTACTTGAGTGGCCTGCCCAGTCCCCTGACCTCAACCCAATAGATCATCTTAGGGATGAGCTGGAACGAGCTGTTTTGCAACATTAATGTACCGCCGTCCAATCTGCAGCAACTGTGCGATGCCATCGCGTCAGCATGGACCAACATCCCTGTGGAATGTTTCAGACACCTTGTAGAATGCCCCAAAGAATTCAGGCTGCGCTGGAGGCAAGGGGGGTCCAAATAAACTGGTCAGTGAGTGGATATCATTGCTCAGTATACAGACACACACATATCTTAATTTGTATAACTTATGGAAAGAATACAAAGCACATTTTCACAATCAATACTTGTGTTATTGATCTCGGTGTAGAACGCTGTGACTTTCAAGTGTAACAGTTTAACTTCCGTCCCTCTCCTCGCCCCTACCTGGGCTCGAACCAGGGAGCCTCTGCACACATCGACAACAGCCACCCTCGAAGCATCCTTACCCATCGCTCCACAAAAGCCACGGCCCTTGCAGAGCAAGGGGAACAACTACTTCAAGGTCTCAGAGCGAGTGACGTCACCGATTGAAACGCTATTAGCACCCCGCTAACTAGCTAGCCATTTCACATCGGTTACACAAGCAGTAGAGGTACACTCTCCTAATACCATTGGATTACACTGGACACCTCTGGGAAGAAACCCTTTATGACAGAGTGGTTCTGGTGGTCCTGGAGAGCAGGCTTTTCCCCAGCCAACTGAACTAATAGTGTTTAAAACAAAAAGCCTTCACACCCTCTGCAGGGGGCATATTCAGCTAAGTTACAGAACATTCAGATGTAATAAATTGTGTAGAACAGACATTCTGTCATGAACAAATACAACTTTTACCAGCTCTATACATAACAATTATAGATGCAATGTCAATAGATTAGTCTGAATAAGCCACTTGGCCATGGTTTACTAGCCACAACTCTACTGTGATTTAGATTACGTAACTCTACTGCTTCTACACCTGCATTGCTTGCTGTTTGGGGTTTTAGGCTGGGTTTCTGTACAGCACTTTGAGATATCAGCTGATGTAAGAAGGGCTATATAAATACATTTGATTTGATTTAGTTTACATAACTAAACAGACCTTAGATGCTACATTGTGGTTGGTTTGGCCATGTTTAGGGCCATGGCAGTGTTAACTCGGGATGGTTAAGACTGGGAGTCCTGGGGCTTCCCCTGGTGCAGGGCCATGTGCCAGTCTCTGGGCGGATCTCGTCTCAGGTCCCACACGGGGTGAACTTTCTCTGCTCCACCATCCGGTTCCTCTCACTCTGCTGTAATGACTCCCGGGGTAGGGGGAGGACAGTCAGAGTTGGTTAGGGGACAGTGCAAGAGAGATCTTTCACAATTTCCTGTTCATAAGCAAACTGTAGCCAATATTTCTGGATGTTGATGGCATTTGCCCTGTAAATGCAGGATTGCTGGTTCCTGTGCTGCTTAGGCCGTTTCAAAGTGATGATTGAGTGCTCAGCTGTACCTTGGTCTCTGGAATTGGGTTCTTCTCCCACTCTCGACATGTGTAGTAGTCTTCCTTCCACTGCCAAAAGGAGAGGGATGTGCCATGCGTATAGTAGTTATGGAAACGGTTCCACAGGCTTTTGCAGGGTCTGAATTCACGCCAGTAGTCATCACAGGTCCGGGGTGGCTAGGGAGATCATAATTACAGGTAATTAGTAGTCTTGGGCGGCATACTGTATATACCGTATAACGAGGTATTTGGAAATAGCTATGGGATCGTTTTTCAATACCGTCAAAACAATTTCTTCGTTTTTGTTATTATAAATGTGAATACTTGTTGGTGCTTTCTAAGTAAATACCTGAAGTCAACTTGTGCAATATGTTAGGAGATAAAGAAGATCGCGTTCATTTCACCTGTCACATAATTTTTCATTATGAATCTTACCAACCGAGGTAAAGACTGTTTCAAGTTCGATATTCGCGCTTTCAAACCTCAATAGCTATCAAACCACTTGAGCCACAGACTCCAAATAAGTGTCATGATGTTGGAAAAATTGCGCACAACATTGCACAGGTCTTATTTTCACGATTTAGACATTTAGCTTTCCAAAGCTAATAAACATGTGGAAATGTGAGCAGCGTTTCGTATTCCTAGTTGAATTAGTTAGGGAGCGTGAACAAAGTACAAACTTTTTTTACATTCAAATTTCAATAGCTCCTTGGTCATGTGACATACTTACTTCAAACAAGGTTCAGAATGTCCACTGACTACTCTTCTATATTGCACACACTTTAGTTTGTCAATTTTCATCTCACAAGATTTTGCATGAATTTTTCCAAATGTAAAGTTTCAATAGCTCCTAGGTCGTGTGACCTAGTGACTTCAACCAAGGTTCAGAATGTCCACTGAGTGGGCCTACATATTGCACACCCTTTAGTTTGTCCATTTTCATCTCACACGATTTTACATGAATTATTCCAAATGTAACATTTCAATAGCTCCTTGGTCATGTGACCTAGTGACTTCAAACAAGGTTCAGTATGTCCACTGATTACCCTTCTATATTGCACACCCTTTAGTTTGTCCATTTTTCATCTCACATGGTTTTGCATGAATTTTTCAAAATTTAGAATTTCAATAGCTCCTTGGTCATGTGACCTGGTGACTTCAAACCAGGTTCAGAATGTCCACTCAGTGGGCCTACACATTGCACACCCTTTAGTTTGTCCATTTTTCATCTCACATGGTTTTGCATGAATTTTTCAAAATGTAGAATTTCAATAGCTCCTTGGTCATGTGACCTCGTGACTTCAAACAAGGTTCAGAATGTCCACTGACTACACCTTCATATTGCACACTCTGATGTTTGTCTACTTTCATCTAATGCTATTAGACTTAAATCTGTAAGCTTTGCAGAACTTCATTTTACATTAGTGTTTAAAAAATAACTTTTAAGTCAACAAATGTTTCATCCTCGCAATAACTATCTTTCACATGGATACTGAAAAGATCCGCAATGGCTGTATGTGGAATAGATGAAGGACAGGACAGGAGAGGTGTACAAACAGAGGTGTTTAAAGGAAGGCACACAGGTAGGCCTCATGAAAAACAGTGTTTCATATGCTCTTTTTAATCACAGTAATAGGCAGTGATTTGTCAGTCAGAGTGAGCTTGATAACATGAAAGAATCCTTTTTATAGCATCACTTTCATATACTGTACATTAAGACAAATCCTTCTACGTTGAGAATTAGAACGCAGTTTACATAACCTGATAATGACTTGATATTTGAGTGCATTCACAACAAGCCACCTGCAGACAACTTACAAAATGCAATATTGCATTTGATGGTTCGTTTTTTCTGATGACAATAGTTATTTGATCCATGGCCTACTATTTCTAACTGGGAAAATAAATTCCTACGTCTTTTGTGAGTAAAATCCTTTTTCCAAAATTGATTTAGGTACATTTTTGTGAAGAGGTATGAGGGTTGTGATATGGGTCATTTAATAGTCAAATCATTTAAGGGATCAATACATTTCTATATTGCTTCCCCAGTATCTGCATGAACCATCAGGCCAAGTGTTTTTGGTTGACCCTGCTGGACAGAAAGAGAAGGAGGAATCGGAACACGCTGCATTCAAATTCAGGTCTTAGTTATTCCATTGTACTGGATCTAATACATATTAGCATTTTACATACATTCATAAGTGTAATACTTTTTCATGACATACTGTGAAAAACTCTCTTGACTGCTGGCTCTGTCACTTTCAGACATAGCAGAGCAGACTTGAACCACAGGGGGTTCTGTGTAAAGAGAGAGTAATCCAAAAGGCACAGACACACCCCTTGACTTTCAATTGGCACCATTGACCTGTATGTATTCTCTCCTGATTGGCTCTGTGGTGCACAGTCTGGCAGTCTAACTAAAGTGCCAGAGGTATGAGGAGAGACATCCTCCTTTGTATTTATGGGAACAAATATTTCCTAACACTTTGGATCCTATTCTTGGACAGTTAGAAGACACAATGCATCAATGCAACAAAAAAAAGTATTACTAATTACTGTCCATGAGTAACCTCAACCTTGTGGGTCTATGGGTGTTTGGGCCAATAAAGTTACAACTCAATTCTACCACTGACTAGTCTCTCATGCCCCTATGAACGGGGACACAGGGCAATAGTTTTTAATCTAAACCAGCCCTTTTTTACTGGAGTACACTAACCCCTAATTGGGGCTCTTTTCTTGACACATAGTAGCAGTTTACCAGATAACAATTCAAGAAGAACAAAATGTAGATTGTTGTAAGGGTGTATTACATCCTGTGCTGGCCCCATTGTCATATCCATTCTGGATTCTGGGTGGTAAAATCATAGCTGAAAAATGCCTTTATGTATGTGTATACATTTTCCGTCAAGACAGAACTGTCAAAGGGGGTGGAGTTGCAATCTACTGCAGAGATAGCCTGCAGAGTTCTGTCATGCTATCCAGGTCTGTGCCCAAACAGTTCGAGCTTCTACTTTTAAAAATCCACCTTTCCAGAAATAAGTCTCTCATTGTTGCCGCTTGTTATACAGACCCCCCTCAGTCCCCAGCTGCGCTCTGGACACCATATGTGAATTATTTTCCCCCCATTTATATTCAGAGTTTGTACTGTTAGGTGACCTAAACTGGGATATGCTTAACACCCCGGCCGTCCTACAATCTAAGCTAGATGCCCTCAATCTCACCCAAATTATCATGGAATTTACCAGGTACAACCCCAAATCCGTAAACTCGGGCACCCTCATAGATATCATCTTGACCAACCTGTCCTCTAAATACTCCTCTGCTGTCTTCAACCAGGATCTCAGCGATCACTGCCTCATTGCCTGCGCCCATAATGGGTCCGCGGTCAAACGACCACCCCTCATCATAGTCAAACGCTCCCTAAAACACTTCAGCGAGCAGACCTTTCTAATCGACCTGGCCCGGGTATCCTGGAAAGATATTGACCTCATTCCGTCAGTAGAGGATGCCTGGTTATTCTTTAAAAGTGCTTTCCTCACCATCTTAAATAAGCATGCCCCATTCAAACATTTTAGAACCAGGAACAGATATATCCCTTGGTTCACTCCAGACCTGACTGCCCTTAACCAGCACAAAAACATCCTGTGGCGTACTGCATTAGCACCGAATAGCCCCCGCGATATGCAACTTTTCAGGGAAGTTAGGAACTTATCGGCAGACTCAACAGCCTTGGTTTCTCAAATGACTGCCTAGCCTGGTTCACCAACTACTTCTCAGATAGAGTTCAGTGTGTCAAATCGGAGGGCCTGTTTTCCGGACCTCTGGCAGTCTCTATGGTGGTGCCACAGGGTTCAATTCTCGGGTTGACTCTTTCCTCTGTATACATCAATGATGTCGCTCTTGTGGCTGGTGATTCTCTGATCTACTTCTACGCAGACGACACCATTCTGTATACTTCTGGCCCTTCTTTGGACACCGTGTTAACTAACCATACAACTCTCCTTCCGTGGCCTCCAACTGCTCTTAAATGCAAGTAAAACTAAATGCATGCTCTTCAACTGATTGCTGCCCGCACCTGCTCGCCCGCCTAGTATCACTACTCTGGACGCTTCTGACTTAGAATATGTGGACAACTACAAATACCTAGGTGTCTGGTTAGACTGTAAACTCTCCTTCCAGACTCACATTAAGCATCTCCAATCCAAAATTAAATCTAGAAACGGCTTCCTGTTTAGCAACAAAGCATCCTTTTTATGGGAATTTTATGAATAATGACTAAATGATGTATACGTTTAACGTAGAATTATAACTAACAGAATTATATCCTGTCTGAGGAATCATGTTTGTCCATAAGAAAGAGGGACTGTTGGTAGGCAAGGAACTGTGGCAGGCAACTTGTGACCACTGTGAAACTGATAACAGGGATGGAAGTCTCCCCACCCAGGGAGGGGAGAAACCTTGGGCTTGTAGTAGATTGTATAACAGATGGCGGACAATGTATGAGAAGAAGACTTGTGAACTATGTTGCGATTGTATCTGAGAGGAGGAGGGACGTTTATGACGAAATGTGAGGTATATAGACCAATGTACCGGAAATGATAAGCAGAGCTCTCTAAATAAACATTCCTGACAATTGTAGCTGGGCCTCCGCTTGATTCATTTCAACCAGTTTCTTACAAATTCTGGGTTTCAGGCTGAGTAATTAATTCAATTGGGTATTATGAACAACTGAGAACAAAATTCTCGTAACAATCCTTCACTCATGCTGCCAAACATACCCTCGCAAAACTTACTATCCTACCGATCCTTTACTTTGGCGATGTAATTTACAAAATAGCCTCCAACACTCTACTCAGCAAATTGGATGCAGTCTATCACAGTGCCATCCGTTTCGTCACCAAAGCCCCATATACTACTCACCACTGCGACCTGTATGCTCTTGTTGGCTGGTCCTCGCTTCATATTTGTCGCCAAACCCACTGGCTCCAGGTCATCTATAAGTCTTTGCTAGTGTCGTGTCTTTGGCTATGCCGGATTAAGTGTTATGACATGCTATTCTATAAAATACTTTCTCCGTAATTAATATTACCTGATTGAGCTAATCATGTAAATGTAATTAACTAGAGAGGAGGGGCACTATGAAAGAATATTTACAGAMCTGTTATCTTCCGAATAAACTCTTAAAGACCTAGTAATATTTTACATCAATAGCAGTCAATCTTAATCGTCACCTTATTTCAGTCTCATCTGAAAGTTGTAAATTCTTGGTTAGCTTCACGAACCCTGGCTAACAAGTTGAATCAGCAATACAAAATTGGGTTTAATTATTTATTTACTAAATACCTAACTAAATCACACAGAATTACATATACACGGAATGAATCATACCTTGATTACAAATTATATCATAAAGGAAAATGTCCCTAGCGGGTGGAACAGATATGACAGCTTGTTACACAAAAGAAAAGGGGCTGGGTTTGAGTGAAAGAGCGGGAAGACTGAGGAACAAAGGGCGAAGCTGTGCTATCGTAAATACAATATCTTATGCATTCTAAATTACCGCCCATTTGGAAAAGGAAAATGCAATAAATATTTACTCTGAGCTGTGCTTCGGTAGGTTGGTGGTAGATGGAAGGCCGTATTGCCCAACCGGGTCAGTATATGTATTGACCAGCAAACCCACTGCAGCCTACCTCACTAGCTCACTGTCCATCCCTGCTTTGGACAATTAATAGCATGACTCTCGTACTTTGCCCTTTTCCTTTATGATTGATATTAACGACGAAAGGATATATTATCTGTCTCTCTCCTATTGTGTACCACTGTTAAATACTGTGGGGGAAAAAAAACTGGGAAAATAAGTACTTAGAACTAACAATTATTATAGATACATATTAAAGAAAAGGGTAAACACAACACTGTACCGAATCCCATAATTGTCAAACAAGTTTTAATGTACATCAATATAGAAGAGACAAAACTAGAGGTTATGCAATATGGGTGTATATCCACTGCACGCTTCTTAGGTGTGTAATTGACATGACCAAAGAGCTATTGAAATTTAAAACTATGAAAAATGTACGTTAAACCGCGTGATTTTACAGCACACAAACAAGAGTGTGCAATATAGAAGGGTATATTCTGCACCATGTTTGAAGTCAGTAGGTCACATGACCAAGGAGCTATTGAAATTCTAAATTTTGAAAAATGTAAAATCTTGTGAGATGAAAATGGACAAACTAAAGGGTGTGCAATATAGAAGGGTAATCAGTGGACATACTGAACCTTGTTTGAAGTCCCTAGGTCATATGACCAAGGAGCTATTGACAATTTACATTTGGAAAAATTCATGTAAAAATGTGTGAGATGAAAATGGACGAACTAACGGGTGTGCAATATAGAAGGGTAGTCAGTGGACATTCTGAACCTTGTTTGAGTCCAGTAGGTCAAATGACCAATGAGCTATTGAAATTCAAAAATGTAAATAAATAATTTTAAATAGTGCGAGATGTAAATCGACAAAAAAATAAATGTGTGCAATGTGTGTCTATGCCATCGGGTTAGCTAGAACCAGTTTTGAAAGTTTTAGGAGTAATGGTTAAATAGCTATTGTAATTTGAAAAATGTGATTTGTCACTATGTTGACAGTCCTTAACTGCTGTTGGTGGACGTAAGGAAAACTACAGGCGAATATCCAACCTGAAACTGTCTTTACCTCGGTCCCAGTCAGGTGGTGTTTGTTTACAAGAGACGAGAGACCGGAGACTTGTTGTGAGTCACTCATACTGCTTACACATAGGAATCACGGTAGGTTGCCTGTAAAAACAATTGGGCAACATTTCTATTTTTACCTCTTTCTTTTCGGTATTCGCCTTTTATGTAGCCATTGTTTTTGTCAGGATGGAGCAAAAGACATTCAACGTTGTGCGACCGTTGTCACTGTAACTTGACAGCTGCATGTTCTAAGTTCCTCATTTTAAATTCAGACCTTCCACTACTTTCCTTCCTTCACATTCACAACAGTAAGTTAGCAGCTTGCCATAGCCTACTTGTAAATAATTACCTTGTATTTTCCTGTTATGGTGAATAAAAAGTTGGCTACTCAAAACATTGTCAGATAGCCTATGTTCTGGTAATTATATAAGTTGGCTGGACAAAAATCCATTAATGTTTATGCAGGTCCTAAGAAACATCAGACAAATACACTATACAAAAGTATGTTATTCTATTATTGTATGTGGACACAAATGTTCCCTCAATTTTTTTTCATCACTGAGCAAATTTCAGGTCTGCTGAGCGCAAACTTGATGAACGTCGCAATTATTTTTTATTTATTTAACGAGGCAAGTCAGTTAAGAAAATTCTTATTTACAATGACGGTTAAACTACCCTAACCCGGACGACGCTGTGACCAGTTGTGATACAGCCCGGGATCGAACCAGGGTCTGTAGGGACGCCTCTAGCACCGAGATACAGTGCCTTAGACCGCTGCGCCACTTTGGAACCTACATTTCCCTGCCCTGATCACAGTAGCGGAAAATAAAATAAAGACGCCCTTCCCCTCTGCTCTCAAAACAATGAGCTCTGTAGCAGGTAGAGCGTCACATTGACACAACGCTGATGTCAAAGCAACGTGAAGCTTATAGTAGAGCTGAAGTGTAACGCCGTATTCAAAACAACTGGGAACTCGGAAATCTCCAACTCCCGAGCGTTGAAGAAAACTGGTAACTAGAAGAAGAAAAAAAAGCTCAGACTGGGAAAAATCGTCTTGAATTGTCATCCAACTCGGAATTCCAAGAGCTCTGACTTTCTGACCTGAAGATCACTGAAGCCATAATTTTACCAAATTTTTTCCCAAGTTCCCAGTTGTCTTGAAAGCACCATTAGCCTACATTCTCCTGCCCTGATCAAGTCTACACATATGGCCTATATTTTATAGTAAGAATGAATATAATAGAACAAAATATAAATAAAAATTTTTCCCACACAACTTGAGTGTCATTAACATGTGGAACTGCTGTCATAACAAAACAGTTGTATTTTGGAACAGAGCCCATGTGCTAATTTCTTTTTGAGGTAGAAGCATTAGAATCTGCTCTTCCAGATAATTTAAAAACATCTGACCTGGATGAACCTCTGTAGGAGCATTTCATAAAGTAGCTTTTTTGATCCACCTTGGATGTGATCACATTACACACACATTCYCTTCTCAACCTACTAGCCATTTGTAGTTTAAGTTAGAAACATGTGCACACTAACCCATCATGTATTCACTAAATATAGAGGGCTTTTAAATATTTATTTGGCAAAGTCAAGAAGATTTTTTTTTTTAAAGTGTGCATTCCAGTGGAGGATGACTCATAAAAATGTCTGGAATTGTGTAAATGGAATGGCATCAAGCACATAGAAACCATGTGTTTGATACCATTCCACTAATTCCGCTCCAGACATTACCACGAGCACTTTCTCCCCAATTAAGGTGCCACCTACCTCCTGTAGTGCATTCCCCCACACCAAATGCCAAAGCATTTCTGTGACAATAGACAAGAACAACTCAAAGACAGAACTACATGCATTTAAATGGAGAGAATAAATGCATAAAAAGCATTTCTGCAAAGCTTTGTGATTGACAAGAAAAAGTTTGACGGACAACAGAATGTTCATGACTTAATATGTGCCAAAGACTAAGATGAAAGGCAACATTTATACTCAGGACTTTTAAATACATTACTGCAATCATAACTAGATCGGTTGGTGGAGATAAAAGTACAGGCTTTGTTGCCGGTAATACCAGTCAGATACAAAGAAAAGGCATCAAAAAGTTGGCGTTTTTCAGTCATGTAAAATGTCCAATGATTTCTCTGTATTGTTCTATCCTAGTCCATACTGTGAGACTGCCTCCAACCTCACCAACCAACCTTGCAGCTCAGACTCATAAATCCCTAAATTATTCACATTTATTTTCAAGTTGTTCTTGTATCCCTTTACTGTGTTTTATTCTTGAATCCGCACACTTATGAATTACAATATGTACCTATTTCAATACCTACTGATACACTTTAACATTAGGCTCTATAAACCAATATAATGGACGCATCATTCCACACACAAATTATTTTAAGACAAAAATAAACAGATCTATACAGAGTGCACTTTATTCAAAACACTGTACTTTATTTCAGAGTGTTGATAAATAAACAAAGGAAATAGCATTTATCTACCACACTCATCACTCAGTTCGAGTCCAACAGGTTCCAATGTCAGAGGAGCGTTTCCAAATTAATTTGATACATATTCCAAGAAAAATCAAACCCACTCCAACATTAACAAAGGTCATTCTGTTGAAAGGTAGAAAATTGTTTATGATATTTATCATATTGTATTGAAAGGGTTGCTGTCTTTGAATGGGCTCATACCAGCAACCCTGGACTCTAACCACAGTCCCAATAACATTCCATTTTTTTTATGTGCTTTTAACTTGCTTACCATGGGCAAGACCATTACAATATGATCAAAGGAAAGTAACGCCTTGTTGATTCCTGCCAAGGGAAAGAAAAAAATGAACCCAGCTCTTAACATGACCTGCCTTTATTGGTTGCTTATGGTGGGTGTGTGAGTATGTATGTAGAGTCTGCAGTCAGTCAGTCTCTGCAGTTGAATACTGTAGTGCCTCAAAGCTTTCTGCCACCTTTCTTGCGTAGTGACTTTCCCTCGCCAGAGAAGGCGATGAATTCTGAATCCTCCTGAAAACATGCAACTAGCTTTAGCGTACATCATTCAAATCTGGCACATACAATTTGAACCATCTAAATACAGCTTTTATGCCTTCCTGGAATTTCAGTGTTTGCAAGAAAGGGATGAAGCAGTTTATGACATTTTCCTTCTTTGACCATCATACTTACATCCTCTGTTGTTTTCCTGGGCAGAGGCCTAGAGTTTCTGATGAAGGTGATCCTGCCAACCTTGTACTCATAGTTAGGAATCCCTCTGTATTGGGACAGAGAGGGGTTAAAGATTAAGATCAAAGCTGATTTCATCATAGCTGCAAATACAAAAGTGACCGGATATGGGGAAAGGGCTAGGGGTTGTTTTTGGACTGGTAATAGCTCCCAACCTTTTAATGTCACTAGGATCGATAGGGACGGGGCTGGGCTCGATGCCTTTCTTTTTGCCATCCAGACGATTGCCTGAACCAGTGAAAGCCTATAGAGAGAAGTATTCATAGACTAATTCATGGGTTGAATTGAGGACTGCATGAGCTTCGCATAAATGAAAGAGAACATGAACCATATGGGTATGAACTGAGGTAAGTAAGGAAYAAAATCCATAAACTCACTCTGAATCTCATGTCCATATCAGTCCAAGTGTTGGGATCTCCTTCCTCCTCCTGTTGTGAGGAGTGATTAGAGTTCATCAAAACATACAGTATAAACACTGAGACTGGATTAGAAATACTCAACATGTGTTGTTCTTACTGTGGGCTCCTCTGGTGCTTTGTAACACCTCTCTGGTTCTTTGTAACCCAGCGGCGCATCAAAGTCCACCTGAGAGACAACAACAGGTATGGCTGGGTGAGGTAGAGCTATTAGGTACCATAATCTAAGTTACAGTGTTGTGTCTCCACTTATGGTATGATAGATAGTACAGAAGATCTTACATTCATATCACATTCAATGATAGACACTGCCTTGTCTGGCTTAGTCTCCATCACTCGCAGTTCATAGATCTAAAATCAGTATAGAGAAAGATAACAGGTCAGGCACAACTGTATGCCACACACAGGCTGCCGGTGTCACATTTGGGGAGGACAGGTTCATATTAATGGTTGGAACGGAATAAATGGAATGTTATCGAACCCAAACACATGGTTTCCATGTGTTTGATACCATTCCAGCCATTATTATAAGCCATCCTCCCCTCAGCAGCCTACTGTGATGCCACACCTTACATTTAGAAGCAAAATTCTGGTGACAAGTAAAATTCCATTACAGTTTTGCCTTGTGRATTGTAATACAGTCATCATACAGTATATGGCCAAATGTTTGTAGACACCCATTCAAATGAGTGGATTTGGATATTTCAGCCACACCCGTTGCTGACAGGTGTATAAAATCGAGCACACATCCATGCAATCTCCATAGACAAACACTGGCAGTAGAATTACCTTACTGAAGAGCTCAATGACTTCCAACGTGGTATCATCATAGGATGCCACCTTTCCAACAAGTCAGTTCATAAAATTTCTGCCCTGCTAGAGCTGCCCCGGTCAAATGTAAGTGCTGTTATTGTGAAGTGGAAATGTCTAGGAGCAACAATGGCTCAAACGCGAAGTGGTATGCCACACAAGTGACTGAGGCGCATAAAACTCGCCTGTTCTCGGTTGCAACACTCACTACTGAGTTCCAACTGCCTCTGGAAGCAACGTCAGCACAAGAACTGTTCGTCGGGAGCTTCATGAAAGGGGTTTCCATGGCCGAGCAGCCGCACACAAGCCTAAGATCACCATGCGCAATGACAAGCGTTGGCTGGAGTGGAGTAAAGCTCGCTGCCATTGGACTCTGGAAACACATTCTCTGGAATGCTGAATCTCACTTCGCAATCTAGCAGTTCGACGGACGAATCTGGGTTTGGTGGGTGCCAGGAGAACGCAACCTGGTCCATACAGAAATGGTTTGTCGAGATCAGTGTGGAAAAACTTGACTGGCCTGCTCAGAGCCCTGACCTCAACTCCATCAAACGCCTTTGGGATGAACTGGACCGACCGACTGTGAGCCAGCACAAACCGTCCTACATCAGTGCCGTACCTCACTAATGCTCATGGCTGAATGGATGTCCCCGCAGCAATGTTCCAACATCTAGTGGAAAGCCTTCCCAGAAGAGTGGAGGCTGTTATAGCAGGAACGGCGGGACCAACTCCATATTAATGCCCATGATTTTGGAATGAGATGTTTGACGAGCAGGTTTCCACATACTTTTGGCTGTGTAGTGTACCATTAACTTTAAACAGTTACCTTTTCATTGTAGTTAATTGCGACAACATCTCCTGTAGTTAAGCAGGCAAAGTTTCTCAAGGCATTTTCCAACCTATGAGACAGTGAAGTGAAATGTGAGAATCATTTGTCTATTTTTAATGACACTTAAATGTGCAGAGGTGAGTAATTAAAGGTCTATAACTGTACATACACTGCTTTGGGGTTAGTGATATCCAGGAAGTCTGGGCTCTGTGGCTGGAACTTGGAGTATGTGGCCACCATGAGGTTCACACTCTCCACCTGGACCAGGCCCCCTTCCTCCAGCAGGAGATTCTGCATCATCTACAGGGGAAACACACAGACAACCATGTCACTACAGACAACATACACACTAAAGTTCATGACCACAGAGGTGTGATGATTTTAATACAGGGCCACTGACACGGCCCGCTACCAACACCTGCGGGCTCTCCTTCACCGTGGCCAACGTGAGTAAAACATTTAAACGTGTTAACCCTGCCCAGACGGCATCCCTAGCCGCGTCCTCAGAGTATGCGCAGACCAGCTGGCTGGTGTGTTACGGACATATTCAATCAATCCTTATCCCAGGCTGCTGTTCCCACATGCGTCAAGAGGGCGCGTCATTGTTCCTGTTCCCACATGCGTCATTGTTCCTGTTCCCAAGAAAGCTAAGGTAACTGAGCTAAACGACTATTGCCCCGTAGCATTCACTTCCGTCATCATGAAGTGCTTTGAGAGACTAGTCAAGTATCATATCACCTCCACCCTACCTGACACCCTAGACACACTCCAATTTGCTTACCGCCCCAATAGGTCCACAGACGATGCAATCGCAATCACACTGCCCTAACCTATCTGGACAAGAGGAATACCTACGGAAGAATGCTGTTCATTGACTACAGCTCAGCATTTAATACCATAGTACCCCCCAAACTCGTCAATAAGCTTGAGAACCTGGGTCTCAACCCCGCCCTGTGCAACTGGGTCCTGGACTTTCTGACGGGCCGCCCCCAGGTGGTCAGGGTAGGAAACAACATCTCCACCTCGCAGATCCTCAACACCGGGGCCCCGTAAGGGTGCATTCTCAGCCCTCTCCTGTACTCTCTGTTCACCCATGACTGCGTGGCCATGCACGCCTCCAACTCAAATCATCAAGTTTGCAGACGACACTACAGTGGTAGGCTTGATMACCAACAACGACGAGACGGCCTACAGGGAGGAGGTGAGGGCCCTTGGAGTGTGGTGTCAGGAAAATAACCTCACACTCAACAAAACAAAGGAGGTGATCGTGGACTTCAGGAAACAGCAGAGGGAGCACCCCCCTATCCACATCGAAGGGACAGTAGTGGAGAAGGTGGAAAGTTAAGTTCCTCGGCGTACACATCACGGACAAACTGAAATGGTCCACCCACACAGACAGCGTGGTGAAGAAGGCGCAACAGCGCCTCTTCAACCTCAGGAGGCTGAAGAAATTTGGCCTGTCACCGAAAACACTCGCAAACTTTTACAGATGCACAATCGAGAGCATTCTGTATCACCGCCTGGTACGGCAACTGCTCTGCCCACAACCGTAAGGCTCTCCAGAGGGTAGTGAGGTCTGCACAACGCATCACCGGGGGCAAACTACCTGCCCTCCAGGACACCTACACCACCCGATGTCACGGGAAGGCCAAAAAGATCATCAAGGACAACAACCACCCGAGCCACTGCCTGTTCACCCCGCTAACATCCAGAAGGCAAGGTCAGTACAGGTGCATCAAAGCTGGGACCGAGAGACTGAAAAACAGCTTCTATCTCAAGGCCATCAGACTGTTAAACAGCCATCACTAACATTAAGTGGCTGCTGCCAACATACTGACTCAATCTCTAGCCACTTTAATAATAATAAAATGTATGTAATAAATGTATCACTAGTATCACATGTATCACTAGTAAACAATGCCACTTTATATAATGTTTACATACCCTACATTACTCATCTCATATGTATATACTGTACTCTATACCATCTACTGCATCTTGCCTATGCCGCATAGCCATCGCTCATCCATATATTTATATGTACATATTCTTATTCCTTCCTTTATACACACAAGTGTAAGGTAGTTGTTGTGAAATTGTTAGATATTACTGCAGTCAGAACTAGAAGCACAAGCATTTCACTACATTCGCATTAACATCTGCTAACCAGGTGTATGTGACCAATAAAATTTGATTTGATTTTAAATGTTTTGACTGTTCGAGTACTCCAATATCTTTTTTGAAAATATTTTTTGAACAAGGCCTGCATTGGGAAAAAACATGGGAACAGTGCGCAACAATGCCTAATTAATCACAACCATTACAGATAACAATTCGTAATTGCCCCAGAGACAGTGTACAAAACATTAGGGACACCTGCTCTTTCCATGACATAGACTGACCAGGTGAAAGCTATGATCTCTTATTGATGTCACTTGTTAAATCCACTTCAAATCAGTGTAGATGAAGGGGAGGACAGGTTAAAGAAGGATTTTTAAGCCTAGAGACAATTGAGACATGGATTGTGGACAGTATGCCGTCGTTGTAAATAAGAATTTGTTCTTAAAATGACTTGCCTAGTTAAATAAAGGTTCAATAAAACAAAAAATGCTCAGAAGAATTGAGGCTGTTCAGAGGGTAAAAGGGGATGCAACTCAATATTAGGCAATGCCATTTTAATATTAATTTATTGAAACCGTAATATCAACTGGTTATATTATATCATGAAACACAATCTTTAAAAATGTCAGTAACCTTAGCAGTGGCGCTTGTTTGTAGAAGCCGATGGCTGTGCACTGGCATAGCTTTGTTGTGTTAATTTAGCAGACAAGATACGCTTAATTCCCGAGCCCTTAACACGGTCAAGACACGTTATAGTAAAAAACATTATGTAATATAAACAGAATTAAACTAAATATTTTTTCCAAGTAAAAAAGAAAGTTGCCAGTGCGAAGTGATGCATCACGCATCTGGAACATAGAATGAAATTATGTGTAATGGCTGTCTCGACCCCAAGAAGTACCAAAAGAGTGTCTGTTCAGAAAAGCAGAGAGAGTCCGGAGAGACGAGGCTTGTTCAGGGTCCCAGCCCCAGAGACACATGACCAACTGCTAGATATAGGAATTCAACTGCTACAAGCACCGTTTTTCTGTGCATCATTGGCTGTAAGTGACAAAAAAGTGATCACTACATAGTTAAAGTACTCTACCTTCGAACAATATAGCTATCTACAGCTAACTTTTGTCAATGATTTTTGGTTTGTTTATTATCCCAGTATTAATCATTACCCTCTTCATTGACTTATCGGTTAGTGTTGCACAAGTCCTACAGGCTCACATTTGTAGGCTACATTTAATAATATATTCAGTTGATCATAGTGACAATTGTAGCCTAGATCATTTATACTGTTTTTTTCCACATAACAATGAAGTAACTGATAAAGCCCATTTTATGTGGCACATGCAAATGTGTTGCATAATGCATTATGACAGTCTCAGATATTAAAACCTTATTTTCCTTTTATTTAAGGTCACTGTTACAACTACTTCTAGTACAAAGTAACACTTCCTCAAGAGGTCCTCTGGAAAGAATTGGTACATGTCTTCAAGGTAATCAGCCCAGAGCAATACCAAAGTATTTGATGCAAGAACGGCGAACACCATGTGCGCCTCACAAAAGACCTCATCCAGCATCAAGGTGCCCAAGTCCAGTTTGACATTGCACAGAAATTCAGCAGGACCATAACGAGAGAAGACAGACCTCATGCAGCGATTTGATAAAGACTGAGCTGAAGCCAAAGTCTGGAAAGCACTCAATCTCAAGTAAATCTGAGGACATCAACCATATAGTAAGTGCGCTTCTTCATCAGAAGGCGTTTGCTTTGACACCTGGCAGGTTCTACCCGAGCTTCCAGAACTTCCAAATAAACCTGCTGCACAAATTGGACTATGAGGAACAAGTGTAATGGATCAGATTCAGCAACCAAACTGACCTTACACCGTGAGAAGAACAAACTGTCTGCCCGTTTGGCACACAGACAGAGGCACAAATGTTGACTGTTGATTTCAACTGTAGTGCTGAAACTCTGGAATGGAAACTGTCATCTTGAATGCCACAGTTAGAGAAGTAATTTAAGAAAGAAAAAATACGTAATACTGAAACCAATGACAACGTAGACTGACAAAACGTGTATTTACTTTTATAACGTTACATTCTTTGTTGCATTTATTTATGTAATTATTTTCACATATTGTTACATTACAGCCTCACTCTAAAATGAATTTGAAAAAATCCTCAATCTACACACAATACCCCATAATGACAATGCAAAAACAGATTCAGAAATACATTTACAAAAGTATTTAGACCATTTACTCAGTACTTTGTTGAAGCACCTTCTTGGGTTTGATGCTACAAGCTTGGCACGCCTGTATTTGGGGAGTTTCTCCCATTCTTCTATGCAGATCCTCTCAAGCTCTGTCGGGTTGGATGGGGAGCGTCGCTGCACAGCTACTTTCAGGTCTCTCTGGAGATCGATTGGGTTCAAGTCCGGGCTCTGGCTGGGCCATACAAGGACATACATGCATGTAGGACTCAAGGTCTTGAGGTGGTCCATAGTTGACTACATGACATGCTTAAAGTCTATCCCCATTCCCAGTGCTGAAGTAGCCATCATAACTCTGAGATTAGATTACTCATTTTTCAAGGCTGCGATTATGTGCAATTTTATGCCCTCGGTTGTCTCTGAGCGGTGCATGTTGAAAAGCCTGTTTTCCAGTGTGTCCTCTGCTCCTGCTGAATGCACAGATTTCTCCCCAAGGAACTGCTGAAAAACCTTGTTGTACAGCAAAGAACAGTCTTCAATTCTCTTACAGTATATGACAGTCCTTGGGGTCTCAGGCCCTGAGCAACCATGAATTCTAAATGGCATCAGTAGTTCGCAAAGTAGCCGAAGCGGAAAATATACGGGACGCAATTATTCCAAAACTGCTGCTCGTTGTTGGAACACATTTTCCTACTTCAATCAACCAGTCCATTTTGATTTGAATTTGTGATAAAACTGATGCCATTTGGCAAGGAATGTAGGTTGTGTGTCTCATCAGTTAGATACGTTTTTATAGGCATTTATTTCTGTAGGCCAAAAGGGAGCTTGCGTGCGCCCTCAGCACGCGTGTGTTGAGGGAGCGGTCGGAATGCAATTGAGTGAAAGAGACACGGAGGGGAAAGGGAATTTAGGAAGAAGAATTTTATTATTTTTTGTTGTGCCCCACAAATGCACATGTACAAATGGAACACTAGAGTCAAAGCAAATGAACGTTCGTTTTTTTAGGGGTAATGGTGACAAAATGTCACTTGCCCGTTCAGGCAGCCACAAAGCACATTCCACCAAATAGTTTTACAGTATTTGAGAAAAAAAAGTGATCTCTGGTTAAAGATGGAGTTTTAAAGTAGTCAATTAGAGTACTCATGCCCATCCCTAACTTTAATGCATGTGACATAACATACACGGTTCCCAATTTAAAGCATCCATCCAACATATACACTGCTCATGGAGTCTGTTTCTGACTGTTTGAGCAGACACATGCACATTTGTGGCCTGCTGGAGGTCATTTTGCAGGGCTCTGGCAGTGCTCCTCCTTGCACAAAGGCGGAGGTAGCGGTCCTGCTGCTGGGTTGTTGCCCTCCTACGGCCTCCTCCACGTCTCCTGATGTAATGGCCTGTCTCCTGGTAGCGCCTCCATGCTCTGGACACTACGCTGACAGACARAGCAAACCTTRTTGCCACAGCTCGCATTGATGTGCCATCCTGGATGAYCTGCACTACCTGAGCCACTTGTGTGGGTTGTAGACTCCGTCTCATGCTACCACTAGAGTGAAAGCACCGCCAGCATTCAAAAGCGACCAAAACATCAGCCAGGAAGCATAGGAACTGAGAAGTGGTCTGTGGTCACCACCTGCAGAACCACTCCTTTATTGGGGGTGTCTTGCTAATTGCCTCTAATTTCCACCTGTTGTCTATTCCATTTGCACAATAGCATGTGAAATTTATTGTCAATCAGTGTTGCTTCCTAAGTGGACAGTTTGATTTCACAGAAGTGTGATTGACTTGGAGTTACATTGTGTTGTTTAAGTGTTCCCTTTATTTTTTTGAGCAGTGTATATATGTATATATTTTGGTTGAAGTGTTCTCACTTTATTTAGACAGAAAGGAAATCAGAGGGGGAGATAGGCAAGAAGGAGAGAAACAGTGGGAAGGGTGGGGATCAAACCCTGGTCTCTGGTGGGGAGTCTTATATATGTGACTTGTGCCAGGGAGTGTTACCACTTCCCCACAGCTCTGCAGTTAAAGCATCCTTTGATAGAAATATGGCACAAGATTTATAAAAAAATAAGTGTTGAAATAAAACAACCCTCCTCACCCAGTGTGGCAGGTAGCAAATCCCCTCATCTGCTACAAACTCCAGGACACCACAGTGTGTCATTCTGTCTGAGTTCTTGTTGGTAAGTTTGAACAACATGGGGTAGGTGATGTTAAGTCTGCCTTTGGTGGAAAAGAGTGAAGGGGAAGAATAAGTCATCTGTTGGGTATAAAACTCAGGTTCGGAAAAATTGCATATGTAGATCATCAGAGTTTAAATCTGGATAAAGTAGGAGTATACTTACTTAGTTGGTCAAGTGCAGATGGCGGCATTATAACTATAATGAGAAAACAGAGCAATATGAGCACTGAAAAACACTTACAGAGCAGGATAAGGCTGAATTAATTGACAGTAGGATGACAGTGACTGCAATCTCTACAGTCACTTGTGTATAGGACACTGGGGAAAAGCTTAGGTGTCAAACTCTATACATTCCTGGTATAGTTATGATATATTTGATATATAGATTAATTACTTTTTCCTCCTTTCTCCACATCAGACCGGTCGTTGGGACCCGCCAGCATGGACACAGAGTAGCAGCGGTATTGAGTGGAGAAGCGGTTTTGGAAGGTCCGTGGCATCGGGTGGTCAAACATGTTGAAGGAAAACTGTGGCAAATATTTTGAGAAACAAAAAGTAGTTAGATCAGGTAAAAATTAGTTATTTTTAGAGTTGGTTTGACAACGTTACCCTGACTAATTTCAAATCCAACTTTTATTTCAAACATCATCATACCAACTTCATGTAAAACTAGCTGACAAGTGACACCATTTAACTTTTTAAAGCTGTACGATTCACAAGTAAAGTTGCCGAGCAAGGTAACGTTAGATATTAATTTTGTCAGAATGATGGTGCATATTTCCTTTGATTTGAATGGCTAACTATTTCCTACTACCAAGCTAACAGTTAACGGCTAACGTTAGCTAGTGAATTCCGATACGATGTGGCACTGGTTACGTTTGCATTTTTCATAAACAACAGTCAAAACCAGTGTTGTCGAGTACTTACCATGATAAAAATTAGCACTCCAAACTTTATATATCAAAATGTATAGAATAAAGCTATACCAAATAGCGTATTTATTCTCCGACAAACTGCCTGCTGAAATTCCAATGTTATCTTCCGCTTAGCCGCAACGAAAGCAGGAAGTGACGGATTTCCCAGAACAAAGCATGACCACCAATCAGAATCCTAACACCAACATTCTATCCTTTGTGATTGTCTAAACGCGCTGACGCCTACCTGCATGCAATTTCTATTGGTCAGTTTTACACAAAGCCTACAAAGTGGAGTTTTATTGGCTGTTTAACATTCGGCAGCTGAAGTGCGAATTGGCGCCATTTTTCCAACAAGGACAATTTGACCATACGACAGAAAAGCTCGTGGCTGCATTGAACAATAATAAAGTACACGTAAAGTTATTTTATATTTTTCTGTTTTTATACAACCTCACGAATATATTGGAAAATGTTTATTACGGACATAAGAAAGGAATTCTACGACGTTGTTGTCAACCAGGTAAGAACTTCTAACACTACATTTAGTTTCCTGTTAACTAACGCGTTATCTAACCGCAGAGAGGGGTGAAAATATAAATACCACCGACAATTTTTCAGTCAACTAACGTTAATTATTCGCCTCCTATTTTTGTTAAATAAAATAGCATGTTAACGCTAACGTTACTTTTACAAACGTCTGTGTCTTGACTATTGATCTGTTCCTCCATTACTTTCAGAGAGTTGCCCTCCTGGTGTCATCTGATATTGATGCACTCTGCGCCTGTAAGATATTACAGGTAAGTCAAGGGCCCTATCTTTTGCTGTCAAATAAGTTAACTGATCTGCTACATGTTTGTCTAATTCACATGTTTTCTTACTGCCTCTTTCACCCCCATCTACCCAGGCACTGTTTCACTGTGACCAGGTCCAGTACACCTTGGTGCCAGTGACAGGTTGGCAAGACCTTGGTACTGCCTTTTTAGAGCACAAGGAGCAGGTAATGTGAAAAACCTGTCCACATCTGAATACCCTGGAATTCACCTTAATGTGTCTAACAGGATTATGAAAACTACAAACATCCATGAAGGTGTCTGTTATTTGCTCTCATTTCAGTTCCGCTATTTTGTCCTGATCAACTGTGGGGCCAATGTTGATCTCCTGGAGACCCTTCAGCCAGAGGAAGACTCCATCTTCTTCATCTGTGACACACACAGACCTGTGGATGTAGTTAATGTCTACAATGACACCCAGGTGAGAAGTCAATGTCTATCCTAAATGACAGCCTTTTCCCTACATAGTGCAAAAGTAGCACGCTATATGGGGAATAGGGTGCCATTTAGGACATAGTCAATCAATAATTGTAATTGAGTACGCTGGTCCATCACTAGCCCAGCTTCTAGACCAGTATTCTATTCTCGGTCTAGCCTTATAAAACTAGCTCACTGTGTGACTTATTTACTAATCTTTGTCTGTGCCTGTTTGATGCTTTTCCCACGTCGGGAGGTATATCCGTGGGTGGTTCTGATTCAGAATGCATCGCCACGCTATTCCCAGGAACGAATTCAATTATTAGATTTTACCACCCCCTCCAAATCAATACCAAATATGGATTTCAGTGTTTGCGCGCACACGCCACATTTTACTTCCTGTCTGTGTCAGCATGGTGCCCGTATTGCGAGGCTGATTAGCTAGGACACACAGGTGTGCGTGCAACGCAGGAACACAACATGGAATCCATCTTTGGTTTTGATTTGGCAGGGGGTGGTAGCATCTAACAATTGAACTTAATAGTTTCTTATGCACTGCTCGTTCATGTAAAGGATAACATTTTAAGAAGGACTGTCTACCAACTATGGATATACATTCCAACGTGGAACACGTACTGCTACATAGGTAGTCATTTGATTGCGAGTTATCTCGAATGCATTCACTATGCAATACAATTAAACCTCTTAAGTTAAATTATTAATAAAGAGGTCTAAGTTTGAGCTAGTTCTTCACAAGGGGTTACTTCACTTTGGCAGCAGTTGGGTGACTTCAGAGGAGAAAAGTCCTTTAGGATACTGCCCTTGAGATGATAATGAGCACAGAAGTTGCTGTCCAGATGAAGAGCCAGTGTCAATCGGTGTTTTGAACTCAATCTCCCACAATCCCCCCCAGGTGAAGCTGATGATAAAGCAGGATGATGACCTTGGAGTGCCCTCCTATGATGATATCTTCCGCGATGAAGAGGAGGAAGGCGGCGATGACTCTGGGAATGAGAGTGACGGAGGCTCTGAGCCTTCTGGGAAACGGAGGCGATACGATGAGGTATGCTATGCTGTAGAGCTGAGACAATAAACCAAAAATTGACACTGACCACACCGATCACTTATTGCAGGCATTTTGAAGATATTGTTCATTACGATAAGTAGCCTATACTAAAGAAATGTAAAGTTTGATATGAAATAAGTTTGCTAATATGGGTGATTGTTAATGGGACAATTGATGACTACAACCATCAAACTAGTAGTTTAAAGGATAATAAAATAAATGGTACATACTATTTTTATAAACTTAGCATTCTATTTGTTATCGCATCATTTAAATCCATATCTCGATAAATTGCCTTTTGTCCATATCGACCAGCTGTATTGATGCTACAAAAGTTGATGATAAAAATTATATTGATCCCATCCCATCTCTACTTAACAACCCTTTGATCCAAGGTGGATACAATATTTCTGCTTCTTATTAATGTTTATTTTGCCCAGTGTAATTTGATTTGCATATGACAATGTTGATTTCCACAAAAAGTAGACGAAGCCGATCAAGTTTGCAGTGATGTATTGTTATTTATACCAACATGTTCCCATGTTTTAGGGGGAAGTGGAGAGGAGGATTGAGCGACAGAGAGCAACGAGAGAGTGGGAGGCAAGGAGGTGAAGTTTCTCTAGAGTTTTAAAGCCCCCATGCAGTCTTTTGTAATTTAATATTTAAATCATCACTGTTTGGTTAATAAATCACTGTTTATTTATTGAAAATAACTCAAATATATTTTGTATAATTTATTTCCCTGAACCCACTATGGCCCTTGAAATGCTCTGTCTGATCGAGTGGGCGTTAACAGACAAATTTGAAGATGTTTACATACACAGCCCTAATTGGCTGATAGGATGATCTAGAGCCCACCCCCTTACCCAGATGAACAGTCATTGACTCTTTATAATCAGATCACATTGTCATGATGTGGGCCAGAAGTTCCATCCCATCTGAACAGGCTGAATTTCCAGGCATAAAAAAAAAGAGGGCTCTTACACAAAAAGGGCATTAACACCGAAATTGTGAAAATTATGATATTTTGATCTCATTGTGTGGCCTTTTTAAAATAATAATAATTACAACAGGTAAATCATGTTTTTAACCACACTGCCCCGTTAAAGGTTTAAACAGTCTTATGACATTGACTTTTGAAACGTTTCATTTCAGACGTGAGATCCTGTTTGACTATGAGCAATATGAATACCATGGGACTTCGGTGAGTATGGATTATATATTGGTTATGTTGAAACTTGCTGTCTGTGTGTGTGTGTGTGCGCACATTCATACATACATTATTCTACAATGTAGAAATTGTAAAAATTAAGAAAAACCCTTGAATAAGTAGGCAAGTTCAAACTTTTGAACAGTTATGTGTGTGTATATGTTATATAAATAACATGGACTTTTCTAAGTGATCCCAAACTTTTTTCATTTATTTTTATTTATAAAAAATAAATCGGGGTCACTTAGAAATGTCCATGTTTTCCATGAAAACATACATGAAAGGAGTTTCAAAATGAATAGGAAATATAGTCAAGACGTTGACAAGGTTATAAAAAAATATGTTTAATTGAAATAATAATTGTGTCCTTCAAACTTTGCTTTCGTCAAAGAATCCTCCATTTGCAGCAATTACGGCATTGCAGACCCATTCTAGTTGTCAATTTGTTGAGGTAATCTGAAGAGATTTCACCCCATGCTTCCTGAAGCACCTCCCACAAGTTGGATTGGATTGATGGGCACTTCTTACGTACCATACAGTCAAGCACAGATGGCGTCAAGCACTCCTCCAGCATCTTTTAATTTTTTTAAGCTTATCACAAATGTTCTTCTTTGTGATCCAAACACCTCAATCTTAGATTCGTCTGTCCATAACACTTTTTTCCAATCTTCCTCTGTCCAGTGTCTTTATTCTTTTGCCCATCTTAATCTTTTCTTTTTATTGGCCAGTCTGAGATATGGGTTTTTCTTTGCAACTCTGCCTAGAAGGCCAGCATCCCGGAGTCGCCTCTTCATTGTTGACGTTGAGACTGGTGTTTTGCGGGTACTATTTCATGAAACTGCCAGTTGAGGACTTGTGAGGTGTCTGTTTCTCAAACTAGACACTAATGTACTTGTCCTCTTTTTCAGTTGTGCCCCGGGGCCTCCCACTCCTCTTTCTATTCTGGTTAGAGCCCGTTTGCGCTGTTTTGTGAAGGGAGTAGTACACAGCGTTGTACGAGATCTTCAGTTTCTTGGCAATTTCTCGCATAGAATGGCCTTCATTTCTCAGAACAAGAATAGATTGATGATTTTCAGAAGAAAGGTCTTTGTTTCTGGCCATTTTGAGCCTGTAATCGAACCCACAAATGCTGATGCTCCAGATACTCAACTAGTCTAAAGAAGGCCAGTTTTATTGCTTCTTTAATCAGAACCACAGTTTTCAGCTGTGCTAACATAATTGCAAAAGGGTTTTCTAATGAACAATTAGCCTTTTAAAATGCTAAACTTGGATTAGCTAACACAACGTGCCATTGGAACACAGAAGTGATGGTTGCTGGTAATGGTCCTCTGTAAGTCTATGTAGATATTCCATTAAAAATCAGCCGTTTTCAGCTACAATAGTCATTTGCAACATTAACAATGTCTACACTGTATTTCTGATCAATTTTATGTTATTTTAATGGACAAAAAATGTTGCTTTTCTTTCAAAAACAAGGATATTTCTAAGTGACCCCAAACTTTTGAACGTGTGTGTGTATATGTATTTGTGCAGGCTGCAATGGTGATATTTGAGCTGGCATGGGTCCTGACTAAGGACACTAAAGATATGCTGTGGTAAGTGAATTTATCAATGTTTTTTGTAAAATTATATACATGTAATTTATTTGCATGTGCAAACTATGACACTACAATTTATATTAAACATTTGATGTTGGACAGGTGGGCCATCATTGGGCTGACTGACCAGTGGGTTCATGATAAAATCACTCAGTAAGAATATTTAACTCCAACTCTCTTCTATAACACTTCAAATCTGATGCAACATCTAGGATGCCTACAAAGTTTTTGAAAAATACAAAGCTCATGTCTTAAACGAGCACTAACTTCCGTGTATTGTTCCTGTGCCTCCCAGTATGAAGTATGTAACAGACATCGCTACTCTGCAGCGCCACGTCTCACGTCACAACCACCGGAACGAGGATGAGGATAATTCTCTCTCTATCGACTGCATGAGGATCTCCTTCGAGTACGAGTATCCTTTATCTTCCAGGGGAGCTCAGACTTGTGCATGACAACTAGTTGAGACCTAACTTTTTGAGATCTTTGGTTCAGCTATTTTGTTGCTGTGGTGTTTTCTAGGGCTGTGACGATACCAGTATCGTGCCAAGGAAAGAAGACACGAGGTGGATTTAACTTTAGGAAAACAGCCCTAATGTTGGAAACAAACATAATTACGTTGTCATCCAGAGTCACATTTTGTTTATTTTCCAAGGTATAGCACACTAGTTTACGTACTGCAGGATTTAAAAGAAACTAAAAGGGAGGTTTTCATTTTTGCCCTGGTTTTGCCTCGATACTAACGAGTATCGCAATACTGGTATTGTCCCGGCCCTAGTTTTTTAATTTGGGTCCGACGTGTTATTAGTAAGCGTTGCCACATTCTTGTGGCTGTGTGTATGCTGTCCTGACTGTCACCCTCACGTCCCTCCCTGTCATGCCTTTCTCTGTGTGTTAACCCCTTGACACCCTGTCTCAGTCTGCGTCTGGCCCTGTACCAGCACTGGTCTCTGTTTGAGAGTATCTGTAACTCCTCTTATACCTCCTGCAACTTTAAGCTCTGGTCAATGCATGGCCAGAAGAAACTCCAGGAGTTCCTCGCTGACATGGGGTATGCTATCCCCAAGTTCTGACTGTCAATTAGAATAGGATCTCCATCAAATGATCACTTTAGGGACATGCGTGACTCGCATTCTTGAATATCAATTACTAATCAATTAGTTAATGTAAGCTACAATTAGTCTGTAGCCTCTGAAGGACAAATGTCACTTCATCAAAAGTGATGGGCAGCAGTTTGTTATTTTGATTTATTGATAACAATGGATTGTGTTGTCCAGCCTGCCCCTGAAGCAGGTGAAGCAGAAGTTCAACTCCATGGACATGTCAGTCAAAGAAAACCTGCGAGAAGTTATAGAAGAATCCTCCAACAAATACGGGTAAGAGTGTTTGTCTATTGCATAAATATATCTGTAATCCCCATTATCAATCACTCTGTGTATATGATGAATAAAATATGCCCTTCTCCTAATATGCCCAATAGACTATTTTCCAGTACACGACACAATGATGTCACGCACAGATGCGCYCAACTCTTGGCAGCAGTAAGAAAGCCGTTGCCATCTGCGCCCGTCGACATAGCCTAGATTCACTTTTTTATTACTCCTGAACAAAATAACTTTGGTGTTCTTATCGCATACAATGTTTTGATTCTTACTTTAACAGTCGCTAAGATTCCATTTGTTTGCGATCTTTGGAAAATAACTGTTTTGGGTACAGCAGTTGTAGTGTGAAATGCACTCATAAGCAACATGTAAATAGAGGCTTTTTTTTGCTGGCGTTCTAAATTATAAGAACTCCCACTTGTTCTGCCACTAACTTGCACGCATCGCCCTTGTGTGGCAATCTTTGTAAACACAGAAACGGGTCTATAGCCCTCATTTAATGCTGTTTTCTCTCAGTATGAAGGACATCCGTATCCAGACTTTCGGCATTCACTTTGGCTTCAAGAACCATTTCCTGGCCAGTGATATCGTGCACGCTGCTGCCGCCCTTCTGGAGAGCACTGAGAAGGATGACAGCCCCGGCGACAACTTTATCAAGGCCCTCGACTGCCTCTCCAGGTACACACACGTACATGCGCACACACACTCCCCATAAGAAAAGCCTTTGACTGCCTGTCCTGGTGGAGGAGTACTGGACAATCCCAGAAAGCTGGGTTGTTCTCTTATTCCTTGTTGAGCTCATGATACATGTATAATGATTCACAGAGAGCACAGAGTCTTGGGACCTCACGGTGCTCGCCCCATGTGTTTATTCACTCGGGATCAAACGGGAGAGGGACTAGGGTTGGGCGATATTACGATAGGAACGTTTATCGATGACGATTGACAGCCATCGACAATTGACAACCTAGTGATGTGACAAATGATGGTTTAGCCCATTTGAACTTGACTGGCGCTGCGCCGTAGGCCTAAAGAACGAGGGTAGGACAGGGCAGCACACGAGTGACATTCAGAGTAATCTGCCTATTCCTGTTTGCTATAGCCTATTTCAATAAATAGCCTATGTTGTATAGGGCAGCAGAACGCAAGAGGAATGTAGGCTAGACAGAATTCCACCAAAGCAGCGCAAAATGTTCATTCAGAAAATGTTGTTTCTAGCTCTGTCGGATGCACGGACGTTAAAGCTTAAACTTATTACGTTTTATAACTGACACTCCTTGACTATATTGTCTAGCTGTTTAAAAAAAAAAAAAAACTTACGCTATATTCCCTTCTCTCCATTCAATATGAATATGACCTTTGGGCTAGGCCAGGGGTTCTCAAACTTTTTGGGGCCGGGGACCACTTTTGTGATAGCAAATTCACCAGGAACCCCGTCATTTTTCATAATTGGTTGGATTTATAAAGCACCTTTCTACCAACCAGAAGTACTCAAAGCAATTGACATAGTAGGGGGAATCTCACCTCATCCACCACTAATGTGCGGCACCCACCAGGGTGATGCACAGCAACCATTTTCTGCCAGAACTCTCACCACACATCACCTATCAAGTGAGGAAGCCAATTAGGAATGAGGGGGATGATTAGGTGGCTATGATGGAATGGGGCCAGGTTAGGAATTTAGCCATGACACAGGGTTTAATACCCCTACACTTATGATAAGTGACATGGGATTAAGATAAAGCAAGATAAAGCATAGCAGTGTGAACAGACAACACAGAGTTACACATGGAGTAAACAATAAACAAGTCAATAACATGGTAGAAAAAAAAGAGAATCTATATACAATGTGTGCAAAAGGCATGAGGTAGGCAATAAATCGAATAATTACAATTTAGCAGATTAACACTGGAAGTGATAAATCATCAGATGATCATGTGCAAGAAGAGATACTGGTGTGCAAAAGAGCAGAAAAGTAAAATATAAAAGCAGTATGGGGGTGAGGTAGGTAAATTGGGTGGGTAGTTTACAGATGGACTATGTACAGCTGCAGCGATCGGTTAGCTGCTCGGATAGCAGATTTTTAAAGTTGTTGAGGGAGATAAAAGTCTCCAACTTCAGAGATTTTTGCAATTCGTTCCAGTCGCAGGCAGCAGAGAACTGGAAGGAAAGGCGTCCAAATGAGGTTTTGGCTTTAGGGATGATCAGTGAGATACACCTGCTGGAGCGCGTGCTGCGGGTCGGTGTAGCCATCGTGACCAGTGAACTGAGATAAGGCGGCACTTTACCTAGCATAGCCTTGTAGATGACCTGGAGCCAGTGGGTCTGAGACGAACATGTAGCGAGGGCCAGCCGACTAGGGCATACAGGTCGCAGTGGTGGGTCGTATAAGGTGCTTTAGTAACAAAACGAATGGCACTGTGATAAACTGCATCCAGTTTGCTGAGTAGAGTATTGGAAGCTATTTTGTAGATGACATCGCCGAAGTCGAGGATCGGTAGGATAGTCAGTTTACTAGGGTAAGTTTGGCGGCGTGAGTGAAGGAGGCTTTGTTGCGGAATAGAAAGCCGATTCTTGATTGGATTTTTGATTGGAGATGTTTGATATGAGTCTGGAAGGAGAGTTTGCAGTCTAGCCAGACACCTAGGTACTTATAGATGTCCACATATTCTAGGTCGGAACCGTCCAGGGTGGTGATGCTAGTCGGGCGTGCGGGTGCAGGCAGCAGCATCTGGTCTCCCATCCATTATGAGTACATAATCACGATAGGACAAAGGTTCGACCAACGCTAAGAGGGACCTATTTGAATTCTGTCCAATAGTAACACATTTTGGTTGCAAAAATTGCTACGGTGTGCACTAAGGAATACACCCCAGGTGTTGGAATGATCCCATCCTGTTTTCTTTTCTCTGTAGGAGTAACCTGGAGCGTCTCCATGGTGGCATTGATTTGGCTAAGAAGAAGCTGATGGCCATCCAACAGACTGTAGCCAGTTGCATCTGCACCAACCTCATACTGTCACAAGGACCCTTCCTCTACTGCTACCTCTTGGAGGTGTGTGTTATACAGTATACTGTTACCGCTGTAATATCACGGTACCAAAATGTCATGATACTTATGATGGCAACATTTTAGAATACCATAGTACCACTTCATATGATACTACCAAATGTTTTGGCCCTACTGTTTAAGAAGCCGATGGCACCTGTTATAAAATGGCTATAAAGTCTATTTTACATTTTTGATAAATTCTGTAAAAAAAAAAAAGTTTAGCAACAGCAACTAATGTCTTGTATGCTGGTCCAATAATGTCCTCTTGACTTTCATGAGCATATCATGTGGCAGCAGTAATCAGCCTGGCGCATCCCCTATCAGTCCTCACTCGCCTGTTTCTCTCTGTTCGCTCTTCCTGCACATCTGTTCCTCCATCAGTTGAAACATAATGTAGTGGTGATGATGAGGGGGAATGCTGTCCCTGATCTGTTTTTTTTATCCTTACATTTGATGCATTGAAGCAACGCCTAATGTAAGCCGAAACTCTCTTTCTAGTCCTTACATTCAGTTTGGTGCATACCGGTTTTAATGTTGGGAGCAATGTGTTTGTAGGAGAGAGAGTGGTGTGTGTGTGTGCGCGTTTGAGGGAGAGAGAGTTAGTATGTGTGTTAATTGAAGAGTAAAGGTTTCATGCAGGGTTTTCCCCTTACTGCCATAATGACATGCAGATTATTATGCATGCATGTTCATCCAGCCAAATCACAGGTAGGCCTTTGCAAATATGAGCAAATCAGCCATTCTATGCAGTATACAGTGTGCAGTATACAGAAGTTGAGTAGAAATTTGAACATCAGTGAAAGTTTTTTTTTGTGTAACACGTGCATAACATTTAGAAAACAGGAACAAATGTCGTGGGATGGGGTGAACCGGACGCTAGGTCTGAATTGGCCTGGTATTGTTTGTAAAATGTTGGTATCGTGACAACACTAGTGTGTGGTATGTCCTCCCTATGACCCTCCATCTCTGTGCAGGGAACTCCTGATGTGAAGCTGTTCTCCAAACCCATGGCCTTGACCCTGCTCTGCAAGTACCTGCTCAAAGCCTTTGTACGCTCTGTGAGTAACTCAGTATTTCACTTACCCATTATCCAAGGCCCTGTCTAGCTCTATTGCCCCTGGTCTTCAATTAGTTTCAAACAAAAATGACAGTGTTTTAGATGTTTGTTTATGGTTTTTTGCATCGTTCTTGCTTGTCTGGCTGTGCCTGTACATAGACGAGGAATAAGCGATGTAAGCTGCTGCCCTTGATCATAGCTGCTCCCATGGATGTGGAGAAGAGAACTGTCATCGTTCTAGGCATCCCACCTGAGTCTGAGACATCCGACAAGAAGAAGTGAGTTCATAAGTTGTGTGCCTGTCTCTGCAAGCACTTTAATGTTCTTTATGTTTTGGGAAAAACTAAAACAAATGCTAATTTTAATCTTCCTTTTGTTCTCGCTCTCTCCCCCTCTCCAATAGTTTCTTTGGCCGTGCGTTTGAGAAAGCAGCAGAGAGCACCAGCTCCAGAACTCTCCACGACCACTTCGACACCTCTAGTAAGTAAAATGTTATTGTAAATGTATATCTTTTCCACAAGAGGGCAGACATGACACACTACAGATGGGCCTTGTTTAGCAGTACACTGGTTTCGTACATATATTTCAGTACTTTATTTGGCTCTCATACAGGTGCTTTCTCAAGTCATTGTTACAGCTTTAATCATTACATCATCAGGTGTTAAAAAAAACATTTCCCTCGCACCTGCTAGCCATAACAGCTCAAATTGAGCAATACACATGCTCATACTTACCTGTGTTTTGCCTTTGCAGTCATTGAGCTAAAGATGGAGGACAGGACTAAGTTTCTGGATGCCCTCATCACCCTGCTGTCCTAAGGAGTGAGCTAACTAAGACACTGATGTATGGATAAAGTTCCTGAAATTGATATGTGAAATCTGTAGATGCTGGAAGAGACTACATGACATTACAACTAGGTTCATGCTCAATGTGATGGAGTAATCTCTATTTTGTGCTTCACCTGTTTTGGCCAATGATGAGTATTTTCCAATGTTTCGTATTTTCAGTTCAGGACACTTTGTGATGCCTATATGTATATTGTACTGTTTCTTGTAAGTGTATTGTGAGGGTTTGTGTTTTTAATCTCATGTAAATACATTTTTCTGTTGTCTTTGGTTTTTGAATGTGTCATGTAACACATTTATTAAATGATATTTTATTGATGTATAATTATTGAAGTTACCATCTACTAAGAGAAGGAATGATACACTTGAAACATTTAGTAGTAATAGGGGTATGTAATAACATTGAACTTTGGCGCAGAATGTGATATGGACCGTAGAAACTGTATGATGGCTTAACCATCTCCCTCAGTATACTGATCTGGAGCATAGGTTAACACAGACCTTGGCCCATATAGCACAGTATAAATACAGTTTCATGGATGGGTGGGATCCAAGTCCCTCTCTGTGGGCTAATTGAACCCCATGTCTCAAATCAGTATGAGGTCATGACCCACAGAGAAGAGGGTTCTGGGGGTGTCACAGGAAAGGCTGATCTGCTCGCCATGGTGAAAGCGAAACGTGCCAGAAGGAGCATTGCACTTACTGAGCTAGGGGAGGGGAACGGGATCCTCATAGCAGACGTGGTGTGTCTACTGTGTATATTATTTTATTGCCTTGAACACAAATGTGGATGTGTAACAATCTGACTTCCTGCTGATTGAATGTTTGGATGTACAGTATTATTGTATGTTATCAACTAACTGGAAAATGGTCAGATGAATTTGCTATAAAGATAAAGCTCATACTGTTCACTGGTCTGGTGAGAGAGATCTTATGATGTATAGTTCTATTGTTTACTATTTCATATCTAAACACACCCCACCAGTTATTGGGTGGGTCCCGTTTATTTCTGAGTGATGTTATTACCTAAAGTGAGTTGATGGAGCCAAATTATTGTTTACTTTACTTGGAGTTTAGGAGATAATCTCTAGATTGTAAAAATTAGAATTTGGCCACTGGGATTTTGAACTTTGCAGCCAAAACATCCCTGGTCTGGTTAAGCTATTCCACTGTTCCTTTACATTGTGAACTTCTTATCAAGGAATGTTCTGGCATCTGATGACGTCCTGTCTGCCTTTTCACCAAAAGGCAGCATGGTTGTGCCCCATCTCAACCCCCAATATGACCCTCACCCCTAGTACCTATACCCCAACCATACAGAGGTCACAACTTTTAGATGCCAGTGAAACGTGGAGAAATTGTGAATTTCAGGCTATTATGGCGTCTGTCCCCCCCCTGCTGGCATTTCTCTCAACCAAACCACTTCACCCCTCAAACCCCACCCTATTTTTCGGTCCCCTCTTTCACCTTTCCAACCCCAAGTGGTGGGGGGCCACTGGCCTTTCTGCTGCTCTGCCCCGGAGGAATGCAACACTACCCCCTGGTCATGTCACAACTACACGAACACACTCACATGTGGAAGGAGAGGGGTAGCGTGTGGGACAGAGGGTATTAGAGGGCCTCACAGTCACACATGTTGCCTTTACTCCTTGGGGTTAAGCTACTTTGTTCACAGAAGGAGCCCAGTGACTACTTTACCCAAGAGCACTGTGTGAGTGTGTGTCACTGTGTCAATACAAGTATATCTCTTTATCTATTTGTACAGTACTGGATATTTGTTAATTAGTTAGAAAGATTTAGAGATTTGAAAGTTCTCGGGAAAACATTTTCCAACTTTCTTAATTTTACTTAATAATTAACAACTGCAACATCCTTCCAAACAAATCCACTTTCAGAGTGTAGGAAATTAGTTGTGATCTCTTCTACAGGTTACTCTAATAAAAAAATGTGGTCAATAAACAATGTTACAGTGGCTGTGAAGCATTCAGGCACATACATACAGCATGTCTCAATGACTTCTTGCACAGTAACCCTCTTTCTATCTAAAGCCTTTTCACTTGTTTTCTTCCTCTCCCTAACAATCCCGGATTCCTGATAGGATTAGCCAGACTGGACGACCGGGAACAAAAGCCCACAGCTGACTCCCACTGTCTGACCCCTGTCTCACAGAGACGCTATGCTGAGGAGGGTGAGTGGGCTACACACACATACGTTGCCCTCCCCCAGTCATGCATTCCCTGTGCCATCATCAGTAGCTCCCCAAAACATCAGCTGAGGTCTAAAGATGCCCCTCCCACTGTGACCTTTAACCCAAGTGACCGCTAACCTCTGTGACCTCTCACAGTTGTAGGGTCAGCCCATAGAATTAGAAATTAGAATACTAGGATCTCTGGGTCAACCTCTGAAGCTGGCATTACTGTGTTCTTTCTAATAGCACGCTTGAAAAAGATTTGAGTAGAAATGTTCATGTGCAGTTTTCTTATTTTTTCATTGGTAGTGTAGCAATGAACCTGACTACAGTGTATGCATGTATTCTTTCCTGCCTTAAAATATAGATACCATCGAACTACAGACCACGTTGTGAAGAAAGGACCTGCCACTGCTTTCTGAACGTCTAACGATATACCCACCGTCATGGATCTGTGACTATACCGAATGTGAAGACACACACTCATACACGCAGCATGGAGAGACCAGTGTCTCAGATGAGTGGGCAGCCTCATGGACGGCCAGACCTGGGGCAAATGAAAGCTTTTCATGAGAAGGGACTCACACTGCACTTCCTTTAAACCTCAGAAAGGGAAGGGCTTTTTTTTTTACACTACCCTAGTTTCCAGGGACACCAGAGAGACAGAGGATGTCCAGCCCTGAGAGGTCTGAATCATGCTGTTTGTGCTACTTAGTACAAAGATCAACTTTGAGAATGATAGAATACGCTCACACACGCTAGAATTAGCTAAACACTAATTTCATCCGAAACAACTAGTTTGTTGTTTATTTTTCCAAAGCTGTTCTGTCGTTTGCAGAGCAAATCCACAGCAGTGCCTGGAATAGCAACACTGAGTTTCCTGCAAGACGCAATTCATGTCAAAACAATGCTCTCCTCAGGATCCTGTGTGTGCGTGGTGTAAATATGTGGGCCAACAGGCACAGCTGATACTAAAACCAACCTCATCCATTAATTACAAAGACCTTGGGTTGACTAGACTGGGTGGATAGAGAACCTCTGGCATGGCATACACTCACACGTAGGGGCAGCTTTTCTTAGGACACTAACTGTTTCTCTAAATTATGGGTTGTAGGTAATTCCTGGGTTATAGTTTGGTTTATTTGGTTGATCAATACAATCCCCCCTTTWAGCTGAAAAGTTAAGACGGCCATACAAGCAGAGAGAGACTGACAACAGTGATTTCAGTGAGCCATGATATCCGTGATAAATAAGAAATGTCTCTTCATCTGTCTTTTGACATTCCACAACCTGCAGGCCCTCTCCTTCATCTCATCTTCATTTCCTTCATCTCAGCCTAGAGCTGTCATGCCTTCTTTTCGGCCCGGTCTGTGTGTGTGCATGGCATGTTGTTGATTTGATTTGATGTCAAGTCTGGAACATGTTTTACACGCCTTGTGGTTTCTTGGATGTGTTATCCGTTCTGTGGCATGTTTGAGTAATTGAGGGGTTTGTTGTATTTGTGTTGTGGGCGGCCTGACATTGTATTGGTGCACTATACAGTAGGCAAAATGGTGTTTCGAATCTGTTCATCTATTCTGGATGATTGGTGGGGTGTAAAATGGGATAGAACTCTCAATCTCTTCACTATGTTAATATACAGTGCATTCGGAAAGTATTCAGACCCCTTCACTTTTCCCACATTTTGTTACGTTACAGCCTTATTCTAAAATGGCTTTAAATAATATATACAGTACCAGTCAAAAGTTTGGACACCTACTCATTCAAGGGTTTTACTTAATTTTTTACTATTTTCTACATTGTAGAATAATAGTGAAGACACTAAAACTATGAAATAACACATATGGATTCATGTAGTAACCAAAAAATGTCAAGCGTGTGCAAAGCTGTCATCAAGGCAAAGGGTGGCTACTTAGAAGAATATCAAATGTATTTTGATTTGTTTAACATTTTTTTGGTTACTACATGATTCCAGAAGTGTTATTTCATAGTGTTGATGTCTTCACTATTATTCTACAATGTAGAAAATAGTACAAATAAAGAAAAACCCTGGAATGAGTAGGTGTGTCCAAACATTTGACTGGTACTGTATATCTCATCAATCTACACACAATACCCCATAATGACAAAGTGATAACCGGTTTTTAGAAATGTTTGCAAATGTATTAAAAATAAAAAACAGAAATACCTTACATAAGTATTCAGACCCTTTGCTATGAGACTTGAAATTGAGCTCAGGTGCATCCTGTTTCCATTGATCATCCTTAAGATGTTTCTACAACTTGATTGGAGTCCACCTGTGGTAAATTCAATTGATTGGACATGATTTGGAAAGGCACACACCTGTCTATTTAAGGTCCCACAGTTGAGAGTGCATGTCAGAGCAAAAACCAAGCCATGAGGTCGAAGGAATTGTCCGTAGAGCGCCGAGACAGGATTGTGTCGAGGCACAGATCTGGGGAAGGGTACTAAAAAATGTCTGCAGCATTGAATTTTATTTCACCTTTATTTAACCAGGTAGGCCAGTTGGGAACAAGTTCTCATTTACAACTGTGACCTGGCCAAGATAAAGCAAAGCAGTGCGACCAAAAACAGCTTGAGAGGATCTGCAGAGAAGAATGGGCTGACAGAGCTTGAGAGGATCTGCAGAGAAGAATGGGAGAGTCTCCCCAAATACAAGTGTGACAATCTTGTAGCGTCATACCCAAGAAGAATTGAGGCTGTAATCGCTGACACATTTGCTTCAATAAAGTATTAAGTAAAGTTTTTTTTGCAAACATTTAATAAAAACAGTTTTTGCTTTGTCATTATGGGGTATTGTGTGTAGATTGATGAGGGAAAACATTTAATACATTTTAGAATAAGGATGTAACGGAACAATGTGGAAAAAGTGAAGAGGTCAGAATACTTTCCGAATGCACTGTATTTGATAACCTCCTCACTGGAAATGTAATTCTAGTTTAAAAGAACAACATGTTGCTCCATCTTGATGACAAAAGCAGGAATGTCTTGGGTGGGATGTCAGCGGGAGTAGCCTCTGGTTTTGCTGACCAATTCCAAAAACAACTCCAACACAAACACTACTGCTTTAGGACGGTGTGGTGCAGGGAAGATGAGATTAATGATTTGGCATGAGCGACTTTGTGTGTGCACGCGCGCACATCTGTGTTTGTGCTCGAGGGCTAGCCAGTGGTGTGAGACAACAACCAAGGAGCATTTCATGTGTGATGGAGCAGTGTTTAAGCCCCCCTCTTCTCCCACACCCCACTTGTTCCTTCCTGTTCCGCTGTCCACTGGACAGGAAGTCTGTGCTACTGGGCCGTGACAAAGCTCTGAGTCATTCCACTGGCTTCAGCCTCAGGGGTCCACCACTGTCTAGCCATGCTGAATTATGAGACTTTCTTAAGTAGCCTATAGGTTTTTACCACTTCTTCTAACAAATATCTTATGTACTTGCTCATCACTTAAGAAAAAAAATACAATTTGTCCTTTTATTGTAAGCATGGGAATGGAGTGACTGACTCTCACTGTCTTTTATTAGAGACTATCTGGGTCATCTATTGCTCTGTCTCTCTTTGGCTGCATTCCAAACACTTAAAAGACACTATCCTCAGCCCTCAAATTAAGTGGGCACATCTGATGACGTATCAGGACGTCTGACGAGTATACGCTTGCAGGGCAAGGGGCGAGGGAGGAAGGAATGATTTTTAAATGGGCCGCCCTTGCCTGGAAATTCGTCACTCATTCAACCCGCGATGATTGTTTTCAGCCACCGGTAGCTTGTGGGTACTTTATATGCGCTACAGTCAATTATGATTGCATGTCTACTTAAATTAACTATATAATTATTAATATACGCCTACTGTATGATAGCTAGCAAATGAATTAGCTAACSAACATTAGCCTGCCTAGCTGGAACTTCTGAAGAAGGAAAATGTTTTATTTCTCCAATTTCCAAAAGCTAACCAAACAAAAACATCATTACTTTTACGAGGCGTGTTTGTGCCATCATGTGCATTAGTAGCACAATTTCTTTTTTTTCACCCCTTTTTCCATCCCTGCAACTTGCGTACGGACTCGGGAGAGGCGAAGGTCAAGAGCCGTGCGTTCTCCGAAACACAACCCAGCCAAGCCGCACTGCTTCTTGACATAACACCCGCTTAACCCAGACGCACCATTGTGTCGGAGGAAACATCGTACACCTGGTGACCGTGTCAGGGTGCATTGCACCCGGCCCGCCACAGGAGTCGCTAGTGTGCGATGGGACAAGAACATCCCTACCGGCCAAACCCTCCCCTAACCCGGACGACGCTGGGCCAATTGTGTGCCGCCCCATGGGTCTCCCGGGCGCGGCCGGCTGCGACAGAGCCCGGACTCGAACCAGGATCTCTAGTGGAACAGCTAGCACTGCGATGCGCCACTCGGGAGGCCTGAGTAGCACAATTTCTAACCTTTTTACATTCGTTTTTATTTGCACTTGTATGTTGACTTATCCATATTGACTTTGAGGTTTTAAGTTTCGGCAGACTTTTCTTAGCGGATGTACAATCATCGCGAATTGAATTATGGGGCCGAAGTAAACATAATTGTACACTCGCAAACTCGATCAAAAACGAGGACTGAGGGGCTTATGTTGCGAACTTCCCTTGTTTGGCTAATCGTTTGGACCGACGTCCAAGATGATGAGGGGGATTCCCCCAAGGACATAAGGCGAGGGTAAGTGGACGAGGGTGTGTCTTTTATGAGTTTGAAACGCAGCTTTTGTCTGAATCACCTCGTTAAAGTAAATCACCTAACTTGTTATTTATCAAAAAATCGGACTAAGAGAGAAAGTACATTTGAAGTCGGAAGTTTACATACACTTAGGTTGGAGTCATTAAATCTCGTTTTTCAACCACTCCACAAATTTCTTGTAAACAAACTATAGTTTTGGCAAGTCGGTTAGGACATCTACTTTGTGCATGACATGGAAAAATCTAACGAAATCAGCCAAGAACTCAGAAAAAAATTGTAGACCTCCACAAGTCTGGTTCATCCTTGGGAGCAATTTCCAAACGGGGTGGCAGCATCATGTTGTGAGGGTGCTTTGCTGCAGGAGGGACTGGTGCACTTCACAAAATAAATGGCATCATGAGGGACGAAAATTATGTGGATATATTGAAGCAACATCTCAAGACATCAGTCAGGAAGTTAAAGCTTGGTCGCAAATGGGTCTTCCAAATGGACAATGACCCCAAGCATACTTCCAAAGTTGTGGCAAAATGGCTTAAGGACAACAGAGTCAAGGTATTGGAGTGGCCATCACAAAGCCCTGACCTCAATCCTATAGAAAATTTGTGACCAGAACTGAAAAAGCGTGTGCGAGCAAGGAGGCCTACAAACCTGACTCAGTTACACCAGCTCTGGTAAGGAGGAATGGGCGAAAATTCACCCAACTTATTGTGGGAAGCTTGTGGAAGGCTACCAGAAATGTTTGACCCAAGTTAAACAATTTAAAGGCAATGCTACCAAATACTAATTGAGTGTATGTAAACTTCTGACCCACTGGGAATGCGATGAAAGAAATAAAAGCTGAAATAAATCACTCTCTCTACAATTATTCTGACATTTCACATTCTTAAAATAAAGTAGTGATCCTAACTGACCTAAGACAGGGAATGTTTACTAGGATTAAATGTCAGGAATTGTGAAAAATGGGAGTTTAAATGTATTTGGCTAAGGTGTATGTAAACTTTTGACTTCAAGTGTAAGCTCCTACCAGAATCCTGTTATAGGGTGTAGAAGCTTGATATGAAACCAAGTACAGTATTTGTTTATTCAGAATGTCAGTGCTCTTTCTTTCTCTTTCTCCCCCCCCACTCTCCCTTTCCCCTCTGTCTGCACCTGCCTGCCTGCCTGCCTGTCTGTCTGTCCCTGCCTGTCTATGTTTCACTGCAGGGGCACAACTTTGGTTTTAGAAGTGGGAGGGACATATATACATTTTTTTATCCAATTGGATAAAAACTCCACACAGCCTCCTAGACAGCTCGGAGGCGTCCGCATGGTCCTACATTCCAATGATAAAACTGGGGGGGACAAAAATACAATTTCCGAATGTCTGTTGCATTATGGGGATAAAAATGTAGATTGCATGAACTTTACAAAAATCGTGATCAAAGGTCTGCAGTCGACTGCAAGTTTCTGCAGTTGCTCTTCACCAACTTCATCCTGCAGCCATAGGTATGAGAGTCTTTAGGTGCCTTTTGACAACTTTCAAGCAGGCTGTCATGTCCCTTTTTAAGGAGTGGCATCTATCTGGCCCCTCTACCATAAAGGCCTGATTGGTGGAGTGTTGCAGGGATGGTTGTCGTTCTGGAAGGTTCTCCCATCTCCACAGAGGAACTCTGGAGCTCTGTCGGAGTGACCATCGGGTTCTTGGTCACCTCCCTGACCAAGGCCTTTCTCCGCCGATTGCTCAGTTTGGCCGGATGGCCAGCTCTAGGAAGAGTCTTGGTGGTTCCAAACTTCTTCCATTTAAGAATGATGGAGCCACTGTGTTCTTGGGGACCTTCAATGCTGCAGAAATGTTTTGGTACTCTTCCCCAGATCTGTGTCTCGACACAATCCTGTCTCGGAGCTCAACGGACAATTCCTTCGACCTCCTGGCCTGGTTTTTGCTCTGACATGCGCTGTCAACTGTGGGTCCTTATATAGACAGGTGTGTGCCTTTCCAAATCATGTCCAATCAATTGAATCTACCACAGGTGGACTCCAATCCCGTTTTAGAAACATCTCAAGGATGATCAATGGAAACAGGATGCACCTGAGCTCAATTTCGAGTCTCATTACAATGGGTCTGAATACTTATGTAAATAAGTTATTTCTGTTTTTTATTTTTTATTAATTGTAATAAAAAAAATCTAAAAGCCTGTTTACGCTTTGTCATTAGGTATTATGTGTAGATTGCTGAGGATTTTATAAATCCATTTTAAAATAAGGCTGTAAGTGTAACGTAACGAAATATGGAAAAGTCAAGGGGTCTGCATACTAGCAGGCTACAGTGGAAATTTACAAATTAATGAACGTGATATTTGAGTCTCTCTCCCTCACCAATTGATTGATTGTACAATGTAGCTTACACATATATTTAAGTTTGTGAGTGTGTGATATGGGGGTTGGAGACATGTTTATTTCGACATAAATATTTTTTTTAATGAACAATGGCAACACTGCCATGTTGCACTGAGACTTGCTGTTGGAAAACCACGTCAGTGTCTGACTTTCGGCTGTCGCAGATGCACCTCCCGACTTCACTTCTCGACTTTCATCTGTACAGCCGGTTGCTTTCGCCTTACCAGTCAAACGAGCCCAATAACTCAGCCCAATTGCCAACCACTGCACTGGGTTGATGTAACCCTTAAACACAGATCTTGGATCAGCTTACCCTCTCCAATTTCTAACCTTAACCATTAGGGCGATAAATCGAAACTGATCAGGGGAATTTTCAACTCCCGCGCCCACTCCCTCCTTTTTGTGTCTCAATCTCTCCCATTTAGGTCAAGTTTACCGGTCAACGCTGTGTTCCCAATGATTCTACTGAGATTAATATTGGCCTATTGTATCACATTGGGCACATGTTGTCTTTATGATAAGAATGAATTGTGTTGTGATGGAGTAGGATATTAGTAGTGCAATATGAGTAATTCAATAAAGTTTAACATTTCTTATCTGTAGTTTTTATTGTAAACATTTTGGATCGTTTTTTTTTTCTTTAACAAATGATGTCTCAAACACAGAATGAACCACTGAGATCTTACATTCAGTGGTGTAGTGGATGGTATATGCCATATGTCCACTTATTTTTTTTAGTGGACATTGCATATACTCACTTTCTAATCCCCACTGATACGTTTCAAAGTAGTGTAGTGGAGGTACACACTGTATAAATTAATAGTGCAGATGGACCAGATCAGAATGTTTAGTTTAAAGTGTACACATGCTGGAAGGCCTATGCATGAATGTTCCAAAATTCAATTTGCGGGAAAATACCGTTCACATGTGAGGGGTTTCATGGACAGATATTGAAATATATTGATATTGAACCTTGGATGCTAGACAATGAAATAAAGTTTAAAGAAAACCAGTACATTTTAAGGCATGAGGAACTTAAAAAAAAAAAATTTGCCTCCACCTTTCTATGGTGGGATTTTGGCTATAGGCTACTTTGAAGCAAGGAAAGTTAAATAAAGGTTAAATAAAAAATAAATTTTAAAAAGCAAGGAAAGACATCCATAATATGAAGTAAAACGCCCAGGTTTCAAACAATTAAGGAAAAGGGAAAATATAGTGATGCTAATGATAGGCCTAGCCGTCTTCTGATAGATGGAAAAGCTTTCCCAAAAACGTTCTATATTACATGTTAACTAGTTACAAAGTAGCCTACCTGTCAAAATTATTATTTTCACCATTGTAGACGATGTCATGGCGACGTTGGTCATGAATAGAAACACTTAATCCGGTCTAACGGTTGTCTCGCGCCGAATTGAGCATGTGCAGGCCATCAAATCAAAGGGACTCCTTCGATATAAAATATTTTTTTACGAAAAGGAAAACGTGTCAGTTTGTCAATTTCACGAGGTTGGAGTAATAATAGGTTCAACTACTTAAGACATTGTCTCGAATCTAGGTTGGGCCATTAGATTTCGAGAAAATGAACAAATAAAGAATAATGTTTCACTTTTCTCATTGACTTCTCAAACACCAAGCCCCGACCTGGTCTGTTTGGTTTGTTTCGCAAGCTTTCCCGGAAGAGAAGTCTTGAAATCTAAAACCGGTGAATTTCTGACTCAGTTGACAGCCTCATTTATTAGTTTCAATTAGCCTACTTGCACAGTACAGCTTGGGTTGGGCTAACTGTGAAATACCAATAGGTGATTGATCATTTTAGGTTATTCAGAGCGTAGCCTATGTCCCTGTTTAACATATAATTTTTCACACAGGGCACCTGTCTACCTCGGGGGCTGTTAGGAAAAAAATAAGTACAATTATTGTTTACCCAATTCTCCTGGCACCTCTACACCACTGCTTACGCTCTTACACATAGTTATTGTTGCTGTGGTCATTGCTGAATTACTGGCTTTTCGTAACCCCTTCTCCCTGTCCTTGGCCTAAGCAGATGTTCCGGTTTTCAGGGGAAATGGAAAGAGAGCCTGTGACGCGACTTCTGCTTTTGGACATTAACAAGGCGACACTCCATCTTAACTCCTCCACATTTACCGGATTGGTTGAACAGTGCAGAAGAGAACCTCCCCCAACTGGTTTTTTCCCCTTCTCGTCAAGACCAGCATATAGGGGATCTAGTTTCAGGCGTTTCTTTTATGACTGCTACGTTAGGTTACAGGCGGGGAGTCTGTGTGTGGCTGGGTGGATGTGGGTCTTTGGAATGTCCCCAGGCTGGGCCTTTATGAGGCTCATCCATACCACCACATTATAGACCCTGTCGCTAGGCAACAGCAGGTCCTAAACCGTTACCATGGCAAGGCCCATTGAGTGACGTTGCTGGTCCTGTTTGCCTCTTTTCTCTCTGGAATGGGGGTCATTTTAGAGGTGCACCCCCAACTCTACACCCCAGACAGTCCCAAAATAACAGCCCAGGCCATTCCCGACAGACCATACTGCTTCTTTGTGCAGAAACACCAGATACACACCAGAGTCTGAATGCCTATAGAGGGGGTTATGGGAGTGATTCGATGCCTAGGTTGTCCTCAGCGAAAAGTTACAGTGAAAGTTCGGGATGATCATCTGCAAGTGCACACTAAGATGTTTATTCACAATGGAGTTCTATCAAGTGGCTCTTGGCCACTTTTGGCTAAAATGTCAATTGCATAGCCTACATGCAGTTGTTGGACATCATTTTTCTCTCTACTAATAATGTCGTTGTCTTTTTTTCACCAAAAGATAATCAGCCCAACTCATATCTACCTCGATTCAGTTGATCTGGTGAATGACCTTTACATGTTCTAGTTATAAGTGGGCATATGACCCACTAAGACTCTTATGTGGCCAGCTAAACTATAAGTAAGCTTTGAAAATCCAGCCAAAGCTTTGAACACGGGGCATAATCAGCTCTGAGAATACCAATAGCTTACATGCCAGATGTTTTTTTTAAATTAAGTTATAACGGAATTTTATGATTTGCATAATGTAGGTCTAGTATTTTAAAACAATAATTACAGGAAATCAGTTCATTTTAACTCAAGATGCCGAAAGTTGGGAATATATTTTAAGAGAAAAGGTCAGAACTTTTTTTCATCTCACCAAAAAAGTTGTTTTGCCACCACAATCAGCCAATCTTGCAACCCACAATCACACAGGCCTACAAAATCAAACCCCTCCATTGGCGGGAAAGAGCGATAGTGGTGGAAAGACATCCGGATTTGCACGCCTTTTAAACAGCGCGGTGGAGTGAGAAAGAGCTGTCTGAAAGGGGGATGGGTCGGGGAGTATTGTGTGCTTAACAGCAGAGCCCCACTCTTGCTGAATGGGTATTGTCATCTAGATTTCTATAGTTCACCAAAATACTTTCTCCTGCTGGGGAACTCAACGCATCACGTAGGCGTCAGGCCCAGACATAAATAATATTGAAGATTTGCAAACTACATGTTCTGATGACCTATTTATTATATTAATTCAACTACATTTCGATTTATTTAAATAAAACACGGTAGAACAAATACGTAAGACGATATCAGTTTAATCTCAGTTTAACATTGGAAAGAATATTGCATGAAATATATAATGGATCTTTACATCAAACATCAACAAAACCAGTGAGTAAAACAGCAGTGTATTCCTACAAATCCATGACATGAAACACATCCAGTACAGCTTCTACATACAGATATAAAACTCACATTTGCAAACTTTTAAAAGTTTCATCTGAAAACAGGTGAAGTGGACTGGACATCCTATATTTGGCATCTAAATCTATGGTCCTAATTTTTGTAAAATAGATTATATTCCACTATTATAGACACATAAGGACGCCTGAGTTGTGTTTCCTTAAAAATAGGCCTAGCCTACATGTATTTTTTAGCTCGTCCCACAGTCCCATGAAGCAAAAATCCACTGTCCAAAAACCTTTTAGGTGGTTTGGAGTGCTATCACTCCGAAATCACAGTAACTGTAGCCTACACTGAAGTAAAAAAACAGTGGATATATTCAGTCGTATAATCTTCCTTTAGGAAAAAAACTTCACAATGGTAAACATTTCAAAATGCAAGGGATTATGAGCGATCATTGAAAATATAGACTAGGACATTTAAAAATACAGGTACCTAAAACAAAGACGCTCATTTTTGTAATTGGCTATCACTTTATATCCAGACGTATATGCATAGTCTCCAAAAAAGTTTATTTTCTGCTGTTTGCAAAAATAATGAACGAATATGTTCTCCAATATTGTGTTTAGTTTATAGTCAGTGTAACAAAATGATGCTTTAATTGATTTCAAAGTTCAGAGTAAACTGCAGGTGCAAAAAATACGTTTAAAAAAATAGTTTTTCAAAAGATCACAGCACATTTACGCAAAGCATAGCTACCCCATCCCGAGGGTGGGAAGCAGGGCTACACGTAATTCCTTTTGTCATAGTCTCCGGTCCCGTTTGGTGTGGCCCGTTTGGTCGGGGAATATTTGGCCGAATAGCCCGAATTCCCGTTAGAAGGACAAGAGCAGCAGAGTAGCGCGCCCCCGACCAGCAGGAGCGCCGTGGCCGCCCAACCGATGTAGAGCGCGGCCCCGATCTCCCTCTTTTTGGACGCGGGCACCTGTGGGTTGTAGAAGTCAGAGATGATGTTGTTGGCCATCCAGCAGAGAGGTACTAACACAAACAACCCACTGGTGATGTAGATAACCCCTCCGGCGTTCACCACCCGGGTTTTGACGTTCTCGGCGCTAATGCAGTTGGTGCACTGCGCCCCGGCGATCACCACCATCAGCCCCAGCACGCCAAACACACACGAGATGACGGTGAGGGCTCGCGCCGCCTGCAGGTCGTGGCCGAGCGCAAGGACCGAGTCGTGCACCTTGCACTGCATCTGGCCGGTGCTCTGCACCACACAAGACATCCAGAGCCCATCCCAGATGGTCTGAGCCACCACAATGTTGGCCTCGATGAACGCCGTTACCTTCCACATGGGCAGCCCGCACACCACCATCACCAGGAGCGAGCCAATGACGCACAGCCCCAGCCCAAGGATCTCCAGTCCAGCGGACACCATCTTCGCTACTTTTTAAGGGATATTTGTTATAATTTGTGTCCTCCTCTGTGCGTGAACAACGCGTCTTTATGTGGATGCTGCGCTTTGGAATAAATGAGCTTCAGACAGATTCAGACAACGTCGATTTGTTTGAGACACCTTACATCACTCTTGCTACAAATAGTCTACAACGGGCTGTCGTTTTAGTCAGTATGTTACCGACTGTAAAAACAACTGGACGCATAGAGCGGCTTGACCAATTATATGTTTTGAGTGGGGTGGGGGTGACTCCACAAGTGCTAAAGCCAYAGGAAAAACTTTCACCCAATCAGAAGTCACCGCATCCTCTCAGCACCAATGAGGAGGCAGGGATGTTGGATGAGAATGAACAAAGCCAGGAGACCGCATTTTGTGCGTGCGTGTGTGTGAGAACAGTTAGTCGGTTGAATATAGGGTTGGGAACAAACGCAGAGGACTTGTAAGACCCTAGGCTGTAATAAAACATATTCTAACCAAGTTGCTCATTACTGGAATAGCCTTCACAATAACTAAATTATATGATTTTGAACCAAACATAATTGCTGGGCTCTTATTTCCAACTTAGTAGAATTTAAGAACATACAATTAATTGGTTATACCCATAGCCAGACCCATAGGCTACTGTATATGACTCTGGTTCTAGACAGAACTGCATCAGTTAGTATGACATTCGATGCTATTGAATTGAAAAAAAAATATTGGAACATTGTAATAATAGCCTAATAAAAATCAAAAACACCACATAGCCTATGTAATGGCCCTAGACATAGCAGTTAGGATTGCCTACTGCTGTCGACAGTATGCTGTTTGCAGGCTACAGACTGGACTCACTGGACCATAAGCAGGTGTAATGTTAGTTGCATTACAAATGTAGCCTATGTAATGGCCCCAGCCAGAGCAATTAGGATTGCCTAATGCTGTGACAGTATGCTGATTGCAGGCTAAAACTGGACTCACTGGACCATAAGCAGGTGTAATGTTAGTTACATTACAAATGTTGTTTTTGCTTCTGGTGGGTTCAGGGTATAATTAAGCATATAAACATTTTCATTTACGTCATTTAGCAGACGCTCTTATCCAGAGCGACTTACATGAGCAATTAGGGTTAAGTGCCTTGCTCAAGGTCCACATCGACCTATTTTTCACCAAATGTATGTAAACTTTGTTTAAACTCAGTTGTCTGTATTCTATCTCTAAATGTTGTCTATCACTGGCAGCACCATACCACCAAGTAACATTCTGAGTAGTCTATGTGTAAATGTAGCCTACTTGGCCAATAAAGGTGATTCTGATTCGAAACAGCGACCTTCAGATTGTTGGCCCAACGCTCCTAACCGCTAGACTAGCTGCCGCCCAGGCTACATGCCGCCTGTTTCTAATAAATCTAGACTAGGTGTATATGTTAGAACATTTCTTTAAATATATTTAATTGGAGAAAAAAAAATTAAAACCATGCACGCTCTCCTTGACTGTTTGTTTTCCAAGTTTGCATCGACTTCAATTTAAAGTTTTAATTTAGGATACTTTCCGTAGGCTACATTAGCATAGACAATGCTTGTTACAATGTTACTGTTGACAAGCGTGGAATCACAGTGCTACTTCCTACACAATAATGTATGAGAAATAATGTATCCTCCCACGAATTCCCATATAATAACGTGTAACAACCAAAGCGTGACATCATCAAGAACGATATCCGCCTCGTATAGAAACTGAGAAGTATGGCTGCCATCTTGGATCTTGAATTACCTATGCATATTGTGATTCCACCCTGGTTTGAGCCGTAATGAACCCAGTTGCACTGCCTCCCACCCGTGAAACAAGACAAACGGGCGTCATGGGATGAGGGCGGGACATTGGAGCTGTTTCCGGAGTCCCTTCCCTGGCCTGGGATAGAAAGAAGAGGGGGGAAATACTTCTGTTTATTTACATTTCATAAGTTACACACAGGTAAGGTCTCAAACGGTCGTATATGAATGCTTGTCTACCGAATGAGTGAGAGAAAGAGAGAAAAGGGATGAGCTTTTAGCGAGATCAGATAGTTGAAACTTGGCAACATGACACCACTCACTCACTGGAATAGCAACCTTTTCATGCTAAAGTTTGACATAAAACAAAGAGTTTCATAGTGCTTCGAAAGTTTAATTGATAGGCCTGTTTCCTATTTACAACAAGGTACACTGTTTCCATGTAAAGTATATGCAATTATGCCTAACATATTCGCCGTAAATTCTTCATAGAGTGTCGTGTTTGGAATATGTCAATCTTTCCCAAACTGGGTGTGGACGTCAACTAGTAGACAACAAAAGGCCAAAACATTTCCGCAACATTAAACATCCTAAATTATAATTTAAAGAAGTAACTTTTTGTTGTTGTTGAAAAATACAAAATCATTATAAAAAATCATGAACCACACATTTCACTTGTGACAATATTGACTTTGACAATGCATTGTGTATTGTAGCCTGTGAGTATGTATCTAGAGTATGTATGTATGAGGGGTAACTATCCCCAAAGGGCAAGGTCCAATTGTTCACACAAAAAAGCAAAGTTTGGTAAAAATGTGGTATATGGATGATGGTCATGCTTAGGCAAACAAACTATGAAGGAAAATAAGTACCGCTTACACTTTTTTAGCTCTTTAATGAAAAGAGGAGCAACAATTGCTCAGCCGCGAAGTGGTAAGTCTCACAAGCTCATAGAGCAGGACTGCTGAAGCATGTAGTGTGTAAAAATTGCCTGTCCTCGGTTGCAACACTCACTACTGAGTTCCAAACTGCCTCTGGAAGCAACGTCAGCACAAGAACTGTTCGTTGGGAGCTTCATGAAATGGGTTTCCATGGCCGAACAGCCGCACACAAGCCTAAGATCGCAATGCCAAGCGTCGTCTGGAGTGGTGTAAAGCTCACCACCATTGAACTCTAGAGGAGTGGAAACGCATTCTCTGGAATGATGAATCTCTCTGGAATGATGAATCACTCTTCACTATCTGGCAGTCTGACGGACAAATATGGATTTGGCGGATGCCAGGAGAACGCTACCTGCCCCAATGCATAGTGCCAATTGTAAAGTTTGGTGGAGGAGGAATAATAGTCTGGGGTTAGCCCCTTAGTTCCAGTGAAGAGAAATATTAATGCTACAGCATACAATGACATTCTAGACGATTCTGTGCTTCCAACTTTGTGGCAACAGTTTGGGGAAGGCCCTTCCCTGTTTCAGCATGACATTGCCCCGTGCACAAAGCGAGGTCTATACAGAAATGGTTTGTCGAGATCGGTGTGGAAGAACTTCACTGTCCTGCACAGAGTCTTGACCTCAACCCTATGGAACACGTTTGGGATGAATTGGAACACCGACTGCTAGCCAGGCCTAATTGCCCAACATCAGTGCCGACCTCACTAATGCTCTTGTGGCTGAATGGAAGTAAGTCCCCGCAGCAATGTTCCAACATCTAGTGGAAAGCCTTCCCAGAAGAGTGGATGATGTTATAGCAGCAAAAGGGGGACCAGCTCCATATTAATGCCCATGATTTTGGAATGAGATGCTTGCCGAGCAGGTGTCCACATACTTTTGATCATGTAGTGTATGTATGTAGGCTACTGTATGGATGTAGTCTGTGACCAAAACGTGTTGTTGTACTGAGTTCATTTCAATTCCTAGAACCTGACATAATCGTTAAACATCAGATTTATCATTGACCTCTGACGGTTTAGCACGTCCCGATAAAATACATTTTATGTTTAGACAACTCCACAATAACAGTAGGAAACAATAATAAGTATTCTCATTGTGTGTGTCTCTGAGCTAAGAGATGGCGGAGGGCCACTATTGAACAGCTATCATCCATCTTGGCTCATATCTTTTGGCTCAGGGAGTCTATGAACATTTCATTTCCCTCTGTTTGAGTGGATGGAGATTATAAAAGGGAAGCCTTTATTGTGAATGTTTAGGTCGTGATAGGAGTCTCTTATATTGAACTCGAAGATGGTGGCGGTTTAGGTAGAGGTTGCCCATGAGCACAGATCTTGGATCAGCGTACCCTCTAAATTCTGACCTTATCCATTATCGGGGAAACATAAAACTGGTGTTTTATCAGTGTCAAGGGGCAAGTTCCTCTTACTCCTGAAAAACGCAGGCTGCCTCCCAAATAGCACCATATCCCCTTTTGTAGTGCACTACTTTTGACCAGGGCTCATAGGTCCCAAATGGCACCCTAATACCCATCGGCCATTTGATTAACCTCAGTGTGAGCCGTCTCTTTCTCTAGTCTTATCTCATAAGGACAGCGCTGAGAGGGAGCCCTCTGACACCACTCATCAAGGAGGGACGTTTCCTTTTGTTTTGTAGTGTGGTGTGAACGGAAAACTAACATGAATCAGACTGACATGTCCAAGTGGAGATCCAGAGTGGTGCTCTCAGTAATTGTACTGTACAGGATATGTTGTAATCCTCAATACTGGCAAATGGACAGTGGCATGGAAGAGGATTTGTGTCCACCCATAGAACAGTCCAGTTCTAACCTCGTAGAATGATGTGATGAAGATATGCTATGGGGTCTGTTTTCTTTCAGTCTTTCTAAGGAACTTTGGTGCTTTGGTAATGGACACAGATGCTAAACTTAGAACTACCCATACATTATGGAAGTTGGGTCAGTACTGAGATGTTTATGCATTGTAGGAGTGGTGTAGTTGTAAGAATTTCATGTTAAGGCCTACACTTGTTATATTCAGAGCACGTGACAAAGTTTGATTTTAGTTTTATGATTTCACAACATAAGTAGAAAAATGTGACATTCTATTTATATTGCTCTGCCATTTAACCCTGTGATCCCATGTTGGTCATACAGTAGCTAGGCCTTTGTGCATAGTGAAACAATGTTATGATAACATTTTTTGCTTTGCCAACAAACCCTTCTGTTGCTTGACTATTTCCGCTTCTGTCCCCATCCTAATAAAAGGGCCATCCTGTGCTCTGTACTCTGTCTGTGTTATGAACAGCCCTGCTGGTTTCCGCTGGCTTGAAAGGCTTTCTCATTCCGCCCATTGTTGTGGTTTTTCTTTTCATTGCTTGTAGAGAGCTCCTGAAACAGAGTATAACAGCTTTATTATTGTTGCCCACATCACCTCGTGACCCCCAAAGGACCACTTATTACAGTCAAGCCTCAAACCCCCTACTGTGTATGTGTGTACATGTGAGTCTGCCAACTTTCTTTTTATGAGGCTARGTTCAGTTTATTAGTTCGCTGCCCAGTCATAGAATAGCTCAAATCAGAGTGGACTGTAGCTGCCATTTCAGGAAGAGGTTCTTAACCAAGAGACCAAATTAAGCAAAAATAGAATTCAAAATAATAACACATTTATATACATTTTCATAGGTCTCAATAATTACGTCTGGCTTAAATMTGTTGTTTTAAGTTACTGTGTGGCTAAGAGGTAAGGTGTATAGATTCACTGCCACCACAGCCCCTCCAGCTAATAAATCAAGTGTAAACCTTACATGCCAGGATTTTGGCTTAACTAAGGTGGCATTTTTCCTTCTTCGCCAAACTGTTTAATCTCCCTCAGGTCTCCCTTAAATGGGTATTATTAAGTGAGTATTATTGCCTCCTGCCTCCTGCCTGTATCTCCCGTAGTGTTGCCTTTGTGTTAATACCACAGCGATAATGGAACAGCTTAATTAATCTACTGCTGGTTCCCACAGAGACAGTCCAGGAATAACACGTGTGTGTCTGTGTGTGTGTGTGTGTGTGAGTGGACGTGTTTAACTATACTTGTGGGGACCAGAAGTCCCCACAAGAATAGTAAACAAACAAATATTTGACCAACTGGGGACATTTTGTTAGTCTCCACATGCTATTTCTAGGGGGGTTAGGAGCTAGGGTTAGGGTAAGGGTTAGGTTAGGGAAAATAGGATTTTGAATGGGACTGTCCCCACAAAGTTAGTTGTACAAGACTGTGTGTGTGTAGGGCAAACTCATTTGGTTGCGGGTAAAATCTTTAAAACAATAAAAATACAGACATAAGAAACATACTGTATTGCTTTTGCATATTCAATAAATGCATTGTAACTTGTATGGTATGAAGGCCCCAGAACGTAGCCGTAGATAATAGATTAATAATAATAATGCTGTGAAATAAATGTAGGCTATCCCTCGGATGCAGGCCGTCTCACCCCGTGCTGCCTGCTATGTCCTGCTAAGATCCATATCGCAAGCTGTTGACTTGTGGGCCCCGTCTGTCGGCATGCCACTGACTGACCCTAACCACCTCTGTGCTTCGACCCCTGATAGTGTGTGTGATTGTGGGCCAGTGGGGCCGCGGGTGGGCTCTTGTTCCGTCTCTTACCCAGGCGGAGGGGTGATCCGTATGAAAGGCCTCAGGAACCTGGGTGATAAACAGCCATTGTTTTCCTGAGAGCTTGATGAAACAGAGAGGGATATCTGGTCATGCCGCCTGCTGCAGACATATGAGGTCCTGCCACCATACACAATAGATCAGTGTTGTAGTACTACAGTCTTAAGGCCACATATTGAGTGTCTCGGTTTCGGATACATTTGTACTTGGTCTTGACAGTGACAAAAAACTCTATCAGCTTCCATTCAATCAGCGGATAAAACCGCTTTGCCGGGCCAAATATACACACTCCACTTTATCTATTATATACATGTTTGCGCATTGGTGAACCTATAGGCCTTCAGTGTGTGACAAGTTTGTGATTCTGAAAGGACAGCAACTGTAATACCAGCGCACTCATGTAGGAGAATGCACTTTTTGTAAAACACAAAGAGCCATTGGTGTAGTGGAGGGTATATACAGGTATAAACCGTTCAGTGGGCATTGTGTATGCTCACTTCTTAATCCCTTATGTTGTGTATCAAAGTAGTGTAGTGGAGGTATACGACTTATCAATCATGTAGTACAATAGAGAAATCATGCACAAAGTAGCCTACACAATCGCAAAGCATGTGAAATATATTCAGATGCGCGCCGCACACATATCTTAGTTCAGCGGAATATCATCTGCAAGCAGCAAGAGTGTGCAGCTCTCAACTGGTTTTGGCTTGGAGCAGCTCACAGAAGAATAACATCGGTAGCCAGTAGGGTAGGAAAGACATTTATATCTACCAGTAAATGCTAAGTAAGGCAACAATGGGTATGCAAACCAGGTATTTAAAAAGTTTAGTCCCAAGTGTTGGCTAGTAGGCCATTTGTGATGCGCAGTTGTCATCATGTGCTGTTTGCATCAGGGGTATAGACATGGATGGGCCTGGGCCTAACAGGACCACCCAATCAGATTTGATGTGGTTTAAGCATTGTTGTGGACTTAGACCATCACGATTTTGAGAGTGAAAATCTGAAATATGTATAGGAAAACTCGTAAAAAAACATAGGAAAACATAGGATTTTTCACACAGGGTGCCTTTCCTTTGCTGGATGGTGAGTTTGGGAACTTTTTGGCAAAATTATAGTATACCCACTTCTCCAGGTACCACTTCTCCACTGCATAGGGCCGATGGAAAGACAGCAGTCATACACAGCATGATGTTAAAGGATAAGCAGTCCATAAACTCTGACATAATAAGCCAGTAGGTCCCCATCATAAGAATACAAAAACACAACCATTAAGCATTTCCTAAACGAAATGTACAACTATTACTTCCCATTGCACAAATGGTCAGAGTGAGGTGTTTTCTCATTTGTGTCTGGAAGTTGCAAGCTAGCCAACTTTGCCAGTTAGCTTGAGTGCTTGGATGGGACAAGCATGCATTGGCAGGCAAGCTGCAGAAGGATGAGGAGGCTACTATTGCCCATCGTTTATCAGTGCAATTTTGACAGCCAACTAGCTGAAAATGTTTGAGAGCGTTTATCTAATGTCCCTTCGTTAGATTTTAGCTCATCTTGCTCTGGCTAGCATTAGTTGTTGATCTTGTTGATGTGCATAACTGAGGGAGAGAGAGCCTACTTTTTCATGGTTGTTTGATAAATAGGACTGTAAAGTTCCCAAATGTAAGAGGACTCCCGTGGTGTTTACATATTTACAGAATAGATGTGTTTACATATTTACAGAAATACATTCAGGTGTATTTTTTTGAATTTTGGCAAATAAATGTGTTCTAATGATCTAAAGTTGCGCTGTTGTAAACACACAGTAAGGTTAAAAGTGAATGATGGCAGGCCCATGTGGCAAATGGCTTGTTTGTATAAAGGCCTATTGAAGCACTGACTGGATGTATATATACAGTGYGGAGAACAAGTATTTGACACACTGCCGATTTTGCAGGTTTTCCTACTTACAAAGCATGTAGAGGTCTGTAATTTTTATCATAGGTACACTTCAACTGTGAGAGACGGAATCTCAAAAACAAAAATCCAGAAAATCACATTGTATGATTTTAAAGTAATTAATTTGCATTTTATTGCATGACATAAGTATTTGATTACCTACCAACCAGTAAGAATTCCGGCTCTCACAGACCTGTTTCTTTAAGAAGCCCTCCTGTTCTCCACTCATTACCTGTATTAACTGCACCTGTTTGAACTCGTTACCTGTATAAAAGACAACTGTCCACACACTCAATCAAACAGACTCCAACCTCTCCACAATGGCCAAGACCAGAGAGCTGTGTAAGGACATCAGGGCTAAAATTGTAGACCTGCACAAGGCTGGGATGGGCTACAGGACAATAGGCAAGCAGCTTGGTGAGAAGGCAACAACTTTGCGCAATTATTAGAAATGGAACAGAGTTGAAGATGATCCGGTCATTACCCCGTCTGGGGCCCATGCAAGATCTCACCTCGTGGGGCATCAAGATCATGGAGGTGAAGGATCAGCCCAGAACTACACGCAGGACCTGTCAATGACCTGAAGAGAACTGGGACCACAGTCTCAAAGAAAACCATTAGTAACACACAACGCCGTCATGAAAAACCTGCAGCGCACGCAAGGCCCCCTGCTCAAGCCGCGCATGCCAGGCCCTCTGAAGTTTGCCAATGACATACTGGATGATCCAGAGGAGGAATGGGAGAAGTATGTGGTCTGATGAGACAAAAATAGAGCTTTTTGGTCTAAACTCCACTCGCCGTGTTTGAGGAAGAAGAAGGATGAGTACAACCCCAAGACACCATCCCAACCGTGAGCCATGAGGTGGAAACTTCATTCTTTGGGGATGCTTTTCTGCAAAGGGACAGGACGACTGCACCGTTTGAGGGGAGGATGATGGGGCCATGATATCGCGAGATCCTGGCCAACAACCTCCTTCCCGCAGTAAAGCATTGAAGATGGGTCGTGGCTGGGTCTTCCACATGACAACGACCCGAAACACACAGCCAAGGCAACTAAGAGTGGCTCCGTAAGAACAGCACAAGGCCCTGGATGCCTAGCCAGTCTCCAGACCTGAACCCAGTAGAACCATCTTTGGAGGGAGCTGAAAGTCCCGTATTGCCACGACAGCCCCGAAACCTGAAGGACTGGAGAAGGTCTGTATGGAGGAGTGCCAAAATCCCTGCTGCAAGTGTGTGCAAACCTGGTCAAGAACTACAGGAAACGTATGATCTCTGTAATTGCAAACCAAAGGTTCTGTACCAAATATTAAGTTCTGATTATTCTGATGTATCAATACTTTGTCATGCAATAAAATGCAAATAATTATTAAAAATCATACAAGTGATTTCAGATTTTTGATTCTGCTCTCACAGTTGAAGTGTACCTATGATAAAAATTACAGAAACTCTACATGCTTTGTAAGTAGGAAAACCTGCAAAATCGGCAGTGTATCAAATACTTTCCCCACTGTATATTTTTTAAGTGTCATGTTCTTCTGGGGTGTATATGAACAGATTGTAAACGATTTCATTTAGCTAAAATGCTGTCAGTTCCACTTCATGCAACGATGTTTCACACAAGTTATTTTCAGAGATGGCTAACAGCAAATAGTGCAATATTAAACACAGTCCCACTCACCAGATGAATCATTAAAAAATGAACTTCTTGTTGAAAGTTATTTGAAAAGGGAAGCTAACAAATTGACAATAACATAAGCACCAGCTGTCAGAGAAGCCCACAGGTCACTGCACCTGTACATAGCTCATCTGTAAATAGCCCATCTAATCTACCTCATCCCCATACTGTATTTATTTATTTATCTTGCTCCTTTGCACCCCAGTATCTCAACTTGCACATTAATCTTCTGCACATTCTACCTATCCAGTGTTTAATTGCTATATGTAATTCATTTGCCACCATAGCCTATTATTGCCTTAACTCTGTTATCCTACCTCATTTCACATGCTGTATATATTTTTCTACTGAATTATTGATTTATGTTTGTTACTCCATGTGTAATCTGTTTGTTGTAGTGTCGAACTGCCTTTGCTTTATCTTGGCCAGGTCGCAGTTGCAAATGAGAACTTGTTCTCAACTAGCCTACCTGGTTAAATAAAGGTGAAAAAATAAATAAAACATCCTCTTTGATAACACCTGCTGCAGCCGCTGCAAACTAGCCGACAACAAAAGCTAGCTAGCTAGACCGTGGGAAAACTACGGCTCGTTATTGCACAGTGACCTGTTGGCCTTCAAGAAGGCAGACGTTTCCATAAGTTTTTGTAAAAACAGTCCCACCCATTAAGTCAATGTGATTGGTTCAAGCCACTGTCACTCAAATTCTGCCCTAATACAGTTGAATGGCAGATGCCTTTCTGATGGCCTATCCAATGGCTGACTTAGCGAGCTACAATTATTTCTCCAGAGACCAGCAAAGAAAAATCCTGATTGGATATTTTTTTTCTCTTCAGTGTTAACCCTTTCCTTTCTAACAAAAACTGAAGCGATTAAATCAGAACATCATTGAAAAAAGTAATATAATTATTCTTATTATTTTCATTATTTTATAAATCCCTAGCCCTTCTCTGAAGGCATAGAAGGCCCATTGTTTCCCACTGTGTTTGGGTTAGTAATAATTTTTAGTGTCTATTTTCCCTCAACATGCATTTTTTCACTATTTTGAATGTCTAAAGAATCCATATGTTCTAAAATATGAACACAGAAATACATGGTCTTGAATTGGACTCGCATCTTTATGGTCTCGGTCTTGCTCTGGTCTTGAATTGGACTCGCATCTTTATGGTCTCGGTCTTGCTCTGGGCTTGAATTGGACTCGCATTTTTATGGTCTCGGTCTTGCTCTGGTCTTGAATTGGACTCGCATTTTTATGGTCTCGGTCTTGCTCTGGTCTTGAAT
>NC_036872.1:24197991-24220313 GCF_002910315.2 Salvelinus sp. IW2-2015
GAATTGGACTCGCATTTTTATGGTCTCGGTCTTGCTCTGGTCTTGAATTGGACTCGCATTTTTATGGTCTCGGTCTTGCTCTGGTCTTGAATTGGTRTCGCTTTAGGTGGTCTCGAACACAATACTGCAATAGATACATTTTCATCACTCTTTAATGGATTCCAGACAATATTAAAGTGTCATATGGCACACACTCCTCAAATATTTGTTACATTTCTTTTCTTGTGTTTTTCAAATAAAGTTACATAACAGGGTTCAGTAGTCTGGCTGTGCTTGCCATCTCTCCCTCTTTCGCTTTATCACACACAACCTGTCAGTCAGTGCCTAGTGTGTTATGATCAAATGGAGGGATGTTTTTACACAGCGCAGGGCACAGGTTGGTGGCAATTATGTGATCATTTATCATTCAGGGTCATTTCTCTGTCATCCGAGTAGTGCCATAGAGTAAAGCAGCGGGAGCCTAACTAAACATACATGGTTCTTAGTGGAGGTCTGGGAACCAACTTGTTGTCTGCCCTGTTTCTGCTCTGTCAGTTGACTGTGATACAGTTAATGGGGATTTCCGTGAGGGACTAGATGTGAGCTTAGAGTGCCCTAGTGTGGATGCTGTCATTATTCAGAATGTCGGTGAGAGTGACTACATTTAAGTCATTTACATTTAAGTCATTTAGCAGACGCTCTTATCCAGAGCGACTTACAAATTGGTGCATTCACCTTATGAAATCCAGTGGAACAACCACTTTACAATAGTGCATCTAACTCTTTTAAGGGGGAGGGGTGGGGTTAGGAGGATTACTTTATCCTAGGTATTCCTTAAAGAGGTGGGGTTAACTACATGTTAAAGGTAGTACTGTAGTAAGAGTTGAGTGTAGGTCTGGTGGTGAGTGATTTATACAGTTGTTGTCTCAAGCAGAGATGGCGAGAGAGCCTGGGTGCCAGTCTGCTTCCGCTTAAACAACGCTACATTGTTACCTTGCCAACAACAAAAACAAGTTTACTAAAGCAGAAACAGACTTGCACCCAGGCTAATGTTAGTGTTGAGTGACTTATATGATATTTATTTTTCTGGTTGCAGGTTCAGGCGACCAGCAGCAGTGACCATGTCTCAGTCTGCAGAGAAAGGGAAGGTGAGTGTACCCCTACTTCTTTAGTATGCACACGCCCTAACCCAGGCACTCAGAGAGGACATCCTGTATAAACACCGCTGTTTCATCGGCAGCTTAATTGCTTTTGGGATTATCTCCTCCATTTAATGCTTCTACACCTGCATTGCTTGCTGTTTGGGGTTTTAGGCTGGGTTTCTGTACAGCACTTTGAGATATCAGCTGATGTAAGAAGGGCTATATAAATATATTTGATTTGATTTAATCTCAATTTACACCAGCCATCTCTCACACACATCTCCTAAAGGCTGGAGATGAAGAATGTCAGGGAGGAGAGCGATATATTGTCTCATGCTTCATAAAAAACATGTGTAAACTAACAGTGAAATGCTTAATTATGGGCCTTTCCCAACAATGCAGAGAGAAAAATAATTATAACACAAGGAATAAATACACAATGTGTAATGATAACTTGGCTATATACACATAGGTACCAGTACCGAGTTGATGTGCAGGGGTACAAGGTAATTGAGGTAGATTTGTACATACAGGTAGGGAAAAAGTGACTAGGCAACAGGATGGACAATAAACAGTATCCGCACAGAGGGGGAGGAAGAGAAACAATTCAAGACCCTTCCAATGCAAATCCTAGTGAGTTATAGTGCATTACCGTTATAACCATGTGTTTGTCAGTTCCCTGAGGCGGCAGGATATGTGGGTTTTGCCAACCTGCCCAACCAGGTGCACAGGAAGTCAGTGAAGAAGGGATTTGAGTTCACCCTCATGGTCGTTGGTGAGTATGACCTATTCACCAACTATGTAAATTCAAGAGAAACTCAACTACACATTAGTTATTTTGTGCCAGAATGCTGTTGTCTAGTTGAGGGCTGTTTCCCAAATGGCTCCCTATTCCCTATATAGTGCACTACTTTTGACCAGAGCCCTGGTCAAAAGTAGTACACAATATAGGGAATAGGGTGCCATTTGGGACGCAACCTTGTAGATGTATAGATCCTAGAATGATCACGCCGGTCCGTATTTTTGCAGGAGAGTCTGGTTTAGGCAAGTCTACGCTGATCAACAGCCTGTTTTTGACAGACCTCTACCCAGAGCGATACATCCCTGGGGCTGCAGGTACACACACACTCTCACACTCACTCACTAATAATGGAGAAATGTCTGTTCTGCTGTCTCCAGTATAGTATTGCCTGGAGTGGAATGTTAAGAGTGATCGTTTGTATTAGTCTTTCAAAGGCCCATCCCCTCCTCATGACTTAGATTATTGGCCAGTCTGAAAAACAACCTCCAGCTCCTACCGCTTTTGTGTTGTAGTTCTGAAGGGATCGGATAGGTGTAAGCAATATGGTGTTGGCTTTTGCAGTAATGATCTTACAAAATAACACATGATTTGAAAATGTGTTTTTGGAACACTTCACATGTTTTCACATGTAGTTTCATGTTATCACATGTTGCTTTACATGTTGTCACATAATATCATTTGTGAGCACATGAAAACGTGTTTTTGGAACACTTTACATGTTCATGTGAAATTCATGTGTTTTTTCCGTAAGGGTGCTTAAGGCACCTGTCCAGTGCCTTAAGATCTGCAGAAGGGGGGCTGCCTGGGTTTGTTTTCAACTTGGATATTTTGTCCAGAGGCTTGGCTTAGGCAGGCTTTAGAGTCACAAGGAAGCTTTGATGTGAAAACGAATGAAACTATACTATCGTTCAAAAGTTTGGGGTCACTTAGAAATATCCTTGTTTTTGAAAGAAAAGCAAAAAAATGTGTCCATTTAAAATAACCTAAAATTGATCAGAAAAACAGTGTAGACATTGTTAATGTTGTAAATGACTATTGTAGCTGGAAATGGCTGATTCATTTTTTTTAATAGAATATCTAGTATAGGCGTACAGAGGCCCATTATCAGCAACCATCACTCCTGTGTTCCAATGGCACGTTGTGTTAGCTAATCCAAGTGTATCATTATAAAAGGCTCATTAGAAAACCCTTTTGCAATTATGTTAGCACAGCTGAAAACTGTTGTTCTGATTTAAAGAAGCAATAAAACTGGCCTTCTTTAGACTAGTTGACTATCTGAAGCATCAGAATTAGTGGGTTCGATTACAGGCTCAAAATGGCCAGAAACAAAGACCTTTCTTCTGAAACTTGTCAGTCTATTCTTGTTCTGAGAAATGAAGGCTATTCCATGCAAGAAATTGCAAAGAAATTGAAGATCTCGTACAACGCTCTGTACTACTCCCTTCATAGAGCAGCGCAAGTCCTCAGCTAGCAGCTTCATGAAATAGTACCCGCAAAACACCAGTCTCAACATCAACAGTGAAGAGGCGACTCCGGGATGCTGGCCTTCTAGGCAGAGTTGCAAAGAAAAACCCATATCTCAGACTGGCCAATAAAAAGAAAAGATTAAGATGGGCAAAAGAACATAGACACTGGACAGAGGAAGATTGGGCAAAAAAGTGTTATGGAGAGACAAATCTAAGTTTGAGGTGTTCGGATCACAAAGAAGAACATTTGTGATAAGCAGAAAAAATTAAAAGATGCTGGAGGAGTGCTTGACGCCATCTGTCAAGCATGGTGGGGGCAATGTGATGGTCTGGGGATGCTTTGGTGGTGGTAAAGTGGGAGATTTGTACAGGGTAAAAGGGATCTTGAAGAAGGAAGGCTATCACTCTATTTTGGGGTGAAACATGGGGTGAAATCTCTTCAGATTACCTCAACAAATTGACAACTAGAATGCCAAAAGGCTGTAATTGCTGCAAATGGAGGATTCTTTGACGAAAGCAAAGTTTGAAGGACAAAATTATTATTTCAATTAAAAATCATTATTTATAACCTTGTCAACGTCTTGACTATATTTCCTATTCATTTTGCAACTAATTTCATGTATGTTTTCATGGAAAACAAGGACATTTCTGAAGTGACGCCAAACTTTTGAATGGTAGTGTACTTATCATTAGGCCGTGTCCCCCGGGATACCTCTCAGCTTAACCTGGTGTGTTAAACAAAATATTATTTCTGTAATCTCTCCCTCTGTAGAGAAGATCGAGCGGACGGTGCAGATAGAAGCCAGTACGGTGGAGATTGAGGAGAGGGGAGTGAAGCTCCGCCTTACTGTGGTCGACACCCCAGGATACGGAGATGCCATCAACAGCCAGGACTGGTGGGTGTGGGTGGGTGCGGGGGGGTGTCTAGGTGGGTGTGTATGGCTGGTGAGAGCTACACATAGATCTCTCTCACAGAGGAGTTTTCTCATATTTTGTTCTGTTTCCTGTTCTGAGTCCCTCTCCACTTGTTTGCCCTCCTGTACTCCCATCCTCTTTTACTCCCTCTCTCAAATTTCCTCTCACCTCCCTCCCCCACCCTCTCTTTCCTACCTCGCCTCCCCAATCTTTCATTCACCCTTTCACCATTTCCTTAGCCTCCTCCCCTTTGTCTGTTTGTGTGCAGGGGGTATTTCTGGATCAAAAAGGCGCTTAGGTGGTGGGCGTGACTTGGTACTGACAGCGTGTCAGCGCTGCTGAATTTAAAGGCCCAGTGCAGTCAAAAACGTGATTTCCTATGTTTTATATACCTTTCCACACTATGAGGTTGGAAGGATACTGTGAAATTGTAAACATTATGATAATACCCTTTTAGTGTAAGAGCTGTTTGAAAAGACTGCCTGAAATTAGAGCTGGATGGAGTTTTGGCCTGCCTGGTGACATCACCAGGTGTTAAATTAGTTAATAGACCAATAAGAAAGAGAGTGTAAAAAAAAATAAAAAAATCTACCATTAACAGCTAGTTTTCAGTTTTCTCCTCCCAACTCAGACCGTTCCCAGACAGTCATAGGAAAATTCCTGCTTGAGAAATTGCTCTTCCTAAGAAACAATTTTTGTTTTTTGTTGAAAACAATTTAAGTAAGGTGCTTTATTGTTACCCAGAAATTATTTGATATTGAGAGAAAAACTTCTGCATTGGGCCTTTAAGTGAACATTTTAGAGCAGCTAATTTCCTGCAATTCTACACATTTGCCATGGACCTGATGGAAAATGTTTCTAATTTCCTGCGATTCCATACATTTTGTTCTTTTGCTCAAACGTAATAACTAAATCAATACAACTAAATTGTTCTAATTTTAAATTCACCCTGACTGTAGCTTTTATTTTGGTGGTTGTTAGTTCTCAAAGATTATATTATAAAAAAATATTGGCATCATTCCATTTCAATTTAATTTAAATTCCTCTCAGTTGACAAGGCATTTTCTCACCGTAGTGGCTTGATTCGTCTGGAGTTGATATGGAATGAACCCCAACAATGCCTGGGTCCAACTGGGGGATGTGATTTTTTTATTTAACTAGGCAAGTCAGTTAAGAACAACTTCTTATTTACAATGGCAGCCAACCCCGGCCAAACCCTAACGACCTTGGGCCAATTGTGCGCTGCCCTATGGGCCTCCCAATCACGGCCGGTTGTGTTACAGCCTGGAATCGAACCAGGGTCTGTAATGACGCCTCTAGCACTGGGTGAATATAAGTCAGAGGTAATATGGCACTCTATTCCCTATATAGTGCACTACTTTGGACCGACACTTGGCATTTTGCATGGTGATCTTAGGCTTGTGCTGACGTTGCTTCCAGAGGCAGTGTAACTCTGTAGTGAGTGTCCCAAGGATTTTAATGGCAGAAAATTAATGTCTGTGTGTATGAGTGTAGCTATGTCTGTGTGTATGAGTGTAGCTATGTCTGTGTGTATGAGTGTGTACAACAGTTGATGATAGCAGGAACAGTGATTCTTCCTGTTCCCTTGCCCCCTCAACTGCTGTGTGGGCTCTCTCCCTCCCTCTCTCCCTCCACCTCTCTCCTCCCAGCTCCATTTCCTGTTGATTGTCCTGACATGCCTGTGGTTGAGTCGACATAGAAATCAAATAAACAACAAAAAATGGTCACATGCTTAGTAAACAACAGGTGTAGACTAACAGAGAAATGCTTACTTCCGGGTCCTTTACTAACAATGCCGAGTTAAAGATGAAGAAGATAGAAGTAGAAACCAGGGTTGTTACCACTGGCAGTGATCTAAGGGTTGAGTGCAATAGAGCAGGTTAGAAGCTCAGTGGCGTCAGTGACAACAAAGGGGCAACAGTAGCAGGTAATCAGGATATGCTAAGATCCAGAGTTGGGATCATTTCAATTTAATTTCAATTCCTCTCAGTTGAATTGGACACGGCATTTATTCACTGTAGTGGCTTGAGTTGTCTGGAGTTGATACGGAATGAACCACAACACTGCCTGGGTCCAACTGGGTGACGTGAATTTAGGTCAGAGGTAATCTYCATCTGCATCCCAAATGGCACCCTATTCCCTATATAGTGCACTACTTTTGTCCAGAGTAGTGCACTATACAGGGAATAGGGTGCCATTTGGGAACCAGACTTTATGTTGATGCTACTTCTGTTTGGGGGGGAAGCTGTAGCTAAATACCATGTGACCACGCCTAGTGGCCCTGCAGGAAGTAATCAGAGAAAGCAGGTCAGATGGCAGAGATAGGCTGCATCTCTTTCTGGTCTCCTTTCCTCCATGTTGCTATCTGTTATCCCTGGTTTTAATATCAGTGCAGATGAAGAACGAAAGTTGAGGAGAAAAAGCTTAGGCTTTTGAGTTGCACCCACTTCGTAAGTATATACAGTGTATATACTGCCAAGGCTACAAAGACCCACAATCTATTTCTGGAGGTGGTCTTCAAGTTCACACAATGTCTCTGGTTGGTTTGTGTTTGATGTGTGTTGTGTGTGTGTCCTCAGCTTTAAGACCATCATCCAGTACATTGATAACCAGTTTGAGCGTTACCTTCATGACGAGAGTGGCCTGAACCGCAGACACATCGTAGACAACCGAGTCCACTGCTGCTTCTACTTCATCTCTCCTTTTGGACACGGGTAACACACACACACACACACACACACCACACGACACACACACACACACACACACACACACACACCACAACACACACACACACTTACACACTTAACACACTTATCTAACTTCATCTCTCCTTTTGGACACGGGTAACACACACACACACACACACACACACTTACTTCTACTTCACACCACTATTTAGACTGGCTAGTGGTAACATAATCACTTATTCTTTTCTATCTACTATTATTTATCTGTATTATATTTCTACCTGTCTCTGGATCTGTCCAGTCTGAAGCCTCTGGATGTGGAGTTTATGAAGGCCATTCACAGCAAGGTCAACATCGTCCCTGTCATCGCTAAAGCTGACACACTCACACTGAAAGAGAGAGACCGCCTTAAGAGGAGGGTGAGTTGGGCACACATGCATAAGTATGCCACATATTCAATAGTTTTCCCTCATTCCCTTAGGTTTAAATCCCTTTTTAAACACAGGTGTAAAAATATAGCATGGCCCTTCACTAATATCATGATGGAACCAGTGGAATGTGAGATGATGTTGTTGCCAGGATGTTGTGAGCTGCATCAGCCTCACTAGCTGTTCTTGTTTGTGTCCTGAGCCATATGGAACATTCATTACAACGTAGATGATAGAATAATAATCAGAGGCAGCTATCCAAGTCGGACATTGTGATTGTGTGTGAATACGCACATGTTTGGCCTGTTGTTTGTGTGCGTGTGTGTACATTTGTGATGATGCAGCTTGATTGCTGCTAGACAATAGCAGGATTATTTAGAAGTGCAGAAAGAGAAAAGATGGAGCCAAGAGAGAGAAAAGAAAGGGAGAGACAGGGAAGGAGAGAGAAAAGAGGGAGAGCGAGAAAGCACACGTCTTGGTCAGTATCCCCTCCCAGATGCTTCCTATTGGAGCAGACCCAGGTGTCTGCCTGCCTGCACGCTCTCAGCTTTCTGATGTCTGGTCTGACATAATATGCACACACACACACGCCCTTGTTCGACCCTTTGTGTTATCGTAGTCAGGTTACACTCTGGGCTCCCTTTCATCTCACATGCATTAGACCTTGTAAAACACACACACACACACACATACCAGGAGAGGTGTTTTAAGATGATATAGCCCACGCTAGGCAGAGGAGAATAAGGTTGTGTAAATAGGATTTCCTGCTTCTGTGATATCACTCCCCAACTCCCCTCATCCCCCTCCACCCACCCAGCCCACCCAACAATTGTGTGTTGCCTGATGATTAGATGTTTTGGTTTCTGCTCCTTTTGAGTCTGTGTGTTTGAGTCACAGTTTGTTTACATTTCTGTCTGGGATCAAACAGTGCCTTTCTCTCTGTGGTGGGAGAGATGGCAACCAGATCCGGACAGGGCTGACGTGTGTGTGTGTGTGTGTGTGTGTGTGTGTGTGTGTGTGTGTGTGTGTGTGTGTGTGTGTGTGTGTGTGTGTGTGTGTGTGTGTACATCTTGTATAATCATCTGGTGACATCCACCCAATATAATCAATAGTGAATATCTTATTGTCTAACTTCTGCCCCTTTGTTTTGCCTGAGCTGTACAGTAACTACTCTGTACTGTATTTCCCCTCTCTAACCCCCGTACTGACAGCCCAGTCCCAGCTAGTAGTGTATGTTCAGTCCTAGACCCCCCACCAGCACTTCTTTCAGACCTCCGAGACGTTGGTCTTTTCCCCCAGTGGGGAGGCCTCTGCCCCGGCCTGTATGGGGCCGGAGTGGGGTTTGCCTGGCACTCAGGGCTGGAACGGCTCTCCTAGCTGGGCTCCAGTGGAGGATGGCAGACTCAGTCACTGTACAGCTGCTTTGTTGGAACCCCCGCTCTGTACAGAGCTTGTTCTACGGGACTGAGAGTGTATGTGTGTGTTACGGCAGACCCGGTCACTGTGAAGCTGCTTTGTTGAAGACAGTCTGGTTGTGTAAAGTGCTGATGTTACATATTAATAATAAAGCCCTTTTGTGGGCGAAAAACTCATTCTGATTGGCCWGGCTCCCAAGTTGGTGGGCCTATGCTCTCCCAGGCCCACCCATGGCTGCGCCCCTGCCCAGTCATGTGAAATCCATTGATTAGGGCCTGATGAATTTCTCAATTTACTTGTTTCCTTTTATGAACTGTAACTCAGCAAAATCTTAGAAATTGTTACATGTTGTGTTTATATTTTTGTTCAGTATAGCTTTTACCCTATCTGTATAGGGTGAGTGTTCTGACAGCCACAGGGGATGGGCTGGGGTGAGAGAGGGAGAGGCGATATGCTTTGATAACGTCTCACACCCTTTCCTGCTCAACTGTTTAAAACTGTCTGTTTGTCCAATTGGTTCCCATGGTCCACTTAGCGTTCCCTTAACAACTGTCAGTTAACAAGTAATTAGGATAAGCTGAATAGATAGCCTACACACAGATGTGCACTGTAATACACCACAAACTCACATACAGTTTCACACAAACCTCAGCTACTCCTCCACAAACAACATTTATGAATTCCCCCATGCCCACATGGGCCTACCAGCACACTCAGATTAAATAGGGATGGCATAATTGACACAGTCTGTATCAGGCTAATGGTAGTGAGTTCCTGGATAAGTCATTATAGCCAGGAAGTGGAGGGGAGCGCTCACTATCACAGGTCCTTATTTAACCGTGGAACCAAGCTGTATTTTTTTGCATATTCAATTACCCTTCGCTAAGCATCAATTTCATTTATTTTTAAAGGGGGAAAAATGTCTGACTGTGATTTGCTCATCTTGGGTTTACTTGTTGTCCTTTGCGCTATGTTTGTTTGTCAGTTTAATCAGATAAGTAATAGATTGCTATACCAGGGTAGTACAATACCCCTCACCTATTAGACTCGGGTAGTCGAATACCTCTCCCCTGTTAGACGGACTCAGGTAGTAGAATACCCCTCCCCTGTTAGACGGACTCAGGTAGTAGAATACCCCTCCCCTGTTAGACGGACTGCAGGTAGTAAGAATACCCCTCCCCTGTTAGACGGACTCAGGTAGTAGAATACCCCTCCCTGTTAGACGGACTCAGGTAGTAGAATACCCCTCCCCTGTTAGACGGACTGGGTAAGTAGAATACCCTCCCCTGTTAGACGGACTCAGGTAGTAGAATACCCCTCCCCTGTTAGAACGGACTCAGGTAGTAGAATACCCCTCCCCTGTTAGACGGACTCAGGTAGTAGAATACCCCTCCCCTGTTAGACGGACTCAGGTAGTAGAATACCCTCCCCTGTTAGAAGACGGACTCAGGTAGTAGAATACCCCTCCCTTGTTAGACGGACTCCGCCGGGGTAGTTAGAATACCCCTCCCCTGTTAGACGGACTCGGGTAGTAGAATACCCCTCCCCTGTTAGACGGACTCAGGTAGTAGAATACCCCTCCCCTGTTAGACAGACTAGGGTACTTCATTGAGTACCAGTCCTTCTATTGAAGTCAGAGGCAGCAGCCAAGAATCTGCCACAAAAAGACCTCGGCTGTAGAATGATTAATGACTCTTGTGTTTTCCCCCTGATATTTATTCATTTGTTTTTCGATCGCCACTTTCTCACCGTTTTTACATTGTTTGTCCTTTCATATAATTGTGTTCCTCAGCCCCAGCCCTGCTCTCTCCGTATTATTAGGGGGAAACAGCTTGTATAGAACAATATACGTTTCCTGCAATGTGTCAAGACTATACCACCGACAAAACGCAGCCTGCCACCCTGCGCAATATAAGCTTATCAACCTCTGAACAAACCTCTCTCTTGCTCTCTGTCTCCATCCCTTTCTTTTGTTCTCTCCTTCTCTCCCCTCTTACTATGTTCCTTTGTTCTTCCTGTCTCTCTCCATTCCTCGTTTTTTTTTTTGTAGTGCCAGTTTCCCTGGCAACGGTCGCAGTGGTCTGTAACTCATAAGTAGTCCTGAACAGGATATATTGGAGAGTTTATCCTCTGTGTCTGGGACCCTGCAGTCATATCCTGTGTGGGGCTTTACTCATAAACCACCTCACTACTGCTTCTCTATTTGATCAGACTATACACAGGAGCTGGTTTAGACTGGATCTTGGCTGAGACAATGCTACTGAAAAAATATCAGATAACAAAAGCCCTGCATATCAGCGGTAGTGGATTTGCCATATCAGCGGTAGTGCATTTGCCATATAAGGGGAGCCATTTTGAAATACACTAGGTCATTTCCAGCTGTCTATGGAAAAGAGAATTCAAATAACTGAGCTTATTCAGCAATGGATTTTAGATGATCTTGGCGAGGGAGGGCATGTAGTGCTAGTACACTGTACTGTATGTACCCACTAACCTGCTTTAGTGGTATAGTAGCATTTTAATTATTTTACTGCAATTGCTACTATTAGGTCACTACATGGCCACTAGTTTGATGGGAGGCAGAGGTCAAAGATGGCTTGAGAGCTCAGGAGGAGTTATTTTCTCTCGCTGAGCCGGGGAGGGGGGATACAACCAATTGTTCGGCCCTCCTTTTCTCTCTCCCCCCTCTTCTCCTGTTCTCGCGGAAGGCAGTTTGGCCGTGCGGCTGCCATATATCACCCAGGCCGCGGCCCGTGATGCTGTCACAGCTTTCCCGTCATTGTCTCACTCCTGTCGACTCTCCCAGGCATCCTCAGTTCTCTCAGCCTTGCTCCTGCTGTGTGAACCAGCTCTACAGCCCCACAGGGGTACTAGTAGCTTAGTATAGCGCTATACCTCAGTCTCTAGGCCGATAGTAGCAGTGGAGTACAGTTAACCAAATACCTTGTATTCCCTCCCCAAATCCTGCATTGTTTCTTTTATCCTCTGAGCATCTAATGGGTCTTTACTCCTAAAGACCATTGAGTGTTTGTATGGGTAAAGGTCAAACACTGATAATGACCTCATCCTTGCTGAGGTCTCTCTTGTGTGTGTGTGTCCGTGTGGTCGTGGTCAAGTCCTTTTCCTGCCTGTTACTCCAACATGCGGGGTATTTATTTGTCTGCCCTGTGGCAGTCATTGTGCCAGGTTATGCCCGCGCTTCTGCAGGAATAAAAATAATAAATACACATTTCCCTCCGTGGAGAGAATGACTTTAACACACAATTTCCTTTTCAGGAGTGGATTTGGAACAGGCCTTTTACAGTGAGAAAACACCAGGTTTCCTTGCTTTTGGAACATCTTAGTCCCCCCCATAATATTTTTTTTGCCTGACACCCCTTCAAAAGAAAGACATAGAATCTACTAGTTAGACAAATAATATACGTAAAGATATTAGCCCCTAGAAGTCAGAAGATCTTGAAGTCAGGATGGTGAAGTCATTTTTAATATTGAATATCTATCCATGTGTTTATGCTAGAGACTTACCAACTTGTAGTGGCTACAGCTCAATCCCTTCTTTCCGGTGATATAAAGTTTGTGTTTATTCCATAACATAGGGCTTGTGATTGTACACATGAGAGGATCCGAACAAGAAAATCATCACGAAATCGTCTGTAAAACCCAAACCATGTGAGCTACAAACGAATATGTCACCAAAGGGGAGACTCTCACATACACGACCGTGTCGCTTGTTTAGCTCTACGACATCCACAAACTTTACGGCAGTCTTCTGAATTCTCTGTCGTGGATGTCCTCCTTTCGAAGAGGTCTTCTCACAAAACCGACTGTCCAGACCGAACCGTTGGAGCTATAAACTAATATGTCACCAATCTCAACGCACTCCAGCTTCAGGGGAGTGGTCTGAAGGTAGCCCAGTACCTGGCTGTAAAAACTGCATCCAGGTAAAATGTTCCAAAAAAGAACCTGACCAAACCTGGGTCTAAAAAAATGACATGTTCTTATATCTTTCAGATATAGGAGACACTTCAAAACCTTGTCCCTTATGATTCATTTTTAGACTTTCTGTTTTTGCCATTAATGAATGTGTTGTTCAATACGTTTCTATGGGATTTAGCAGTAACCACCAAATTCAATGTTTCATCAAATAATTTGTTAATTTAAAAAAGTATACCTACAGGAGGTCTACAATTCTAAATCAAATGGCTAAATGATACATTTCATGACCATCTTAAAGCAATTCAATATGTTAGCTAACGAGATATTGCGATCTAAGGGCTTAGACCTACGGGGTTAATAGATATATTTGTTTCTTACTACATTTATGTTCAACCTACTGTGAAACTGCACTGTGACAACCAGAACCAGCCTGAGGTATTTTCATGAGCCCCTTTCAAAACTCTTAAGCTGACATGTTCCTTTGTGATACTAGCTTCTACATTGTTACATGGCTTAATTAGTACTGTATTGAACTTTCCTTCACACTCTGTGATCAGAGTTTGAGGTGGGTGGTCTGTGGATCGGTTGGGCCTTAGCTCTACTGTACGAATACTCCCAGTCGAGAGAGAGGGTGGGGGTGCTGTCATTCCGTTGCCTTTTTAAAATTACGCGTTAAGCCCACTAGTTACCTTAGTGACTGTCTTCCCCAACACCCCTCCGCTCCCATGCTCCCTGGCTGGGCAGACTGAGCAGGACCGGTCCAGTCTGGTACAGTAATTACAGGAAGGACCTCTGCTCTTGTGGTCCAGTGAATAGGTCTGGAATGTCAACTTGATGTCTTTGTTTAAATGCTCTTTCAGAATGAGTCACTCTTTGCTTCACCGTTTTCATTTATGATCTGGAGGAAAGAAGAAAGCTCCTCTGTTTTACCATGCAGTGCTGTGAGGGTCTCAGTTAGCCTGCGTACCTGTACACCTGCATGCTACAGTACATTACTGTCTGGGCAGCTAGATCATGGTGCAGTCGTCAGGATGTCTGTATGTCCCCATGGGCCCAGGTCAAAGTAGTGGACTATATAGGGAATAGGGTGCCATTTGGGAAGCTGAATGAGTCTTCTACAGGATCACCTGGAGCTTCTCAGCCCGAGGGCCAGATGTTAGGGGCCATGGGGGCAGAAGATGGAACAGGGAGTCAAAGGCTAGTTGTGTAATACTGAGAGGCTGGGCAGGTTTACAGGCAGCCCCAGACAGTATGTGCCATTACAGGCATCCTCTCCTTGGCAATTCCCCCCCCCCCCCCCCCCCACACACATTCTCCTGCTGTCTGCCAGATTATCCCAACCTGAGAGCTGATCCTACAGAGAGAGAGGTGTGTGTGGAGGGGGTGGTATGGGTGTCTAATACCCTCAGCTTGCCTCCCTCAGAGTGAGTATTGTTGGGGCTCCGTCACCCCCTCTGACTCCCTAGGGGCAGCAGGAGGGTAAGTCTCGAGACATTTCCTGGAAAGACGGAATCATTTGTTCTCTCAGGGCTTAAGGTTAACAAATTACATTTTGAATTAAAGTTGTTTTTGAGGGAGGGACCTAGAGGGATCTAATGCGCACTGACTCCCTCATTGGTTGTGTTATGTGTGTGAGTCCAGTCAGTAGGAGAATGTGTGAGCTCAGTCAGTGGTCAAATATAACATTTTTGGTTGTTATTCATTGTGTATTGGATAGCTTTATTGGCTCCAGAGGCTGTGGTCTGTAATGTTACATAAAGCTTACTTAGCAATCTGGGCCCTTGCTGCCTTGCCCTCCTCATCCTGGGTCGATAAGAGTTTAATGATGCCATTCGTTTTTCTCTGAGCTTTTTCACTCTGATTTGTTGATTTCATAAGACTTTCCTTAGGTGCATAGTTTCACTTCCAAGCATTGTTCCCTGGTGGACTAGTTGTTTAGTGGGGACAAACAGCCCATGATGGCAGACCTGAACAGGCTGCTGAGTCAGGCCAAGAGTAGGGCCAGGTGGACAGACAGGGCTGTGGTCCGTGGCTGATGTTACACAGGATGCGTCCCAAATGGCACCCTATTCCCTTTATAGTGCACTACATTTGACCTGGGCCCATAGGGCTCTGATCAAAAGTAGTGCTCTATAAAGGGAATAGGTTGCTATTTGGGACATAGCCACAAAGATTGGGACTGTTGTTCTCATAATGTAGAGGCTGCTATCTACAAACACCATTATGGTCTGTGGCCCCTGTAGCTAACTGTACTGTGGTGGAGCGGGGCTTAACCCAGGTTTGTGTTTGTGACTGTTTTTCTATTGGTTTGTGGCTATGATAGTCATACTCCTGTGGGTGTTTTTATATTGGGTTTACTTTGAGGTCATGTTTATGAGAAACATATGGAAATATGATTTGTGTTTGTTATTCATGGTGTCTTTAACCAGGGTTACTGCATCTGTTAGTGTGTGTTGGAGGCCTAAGTGGCTCAATGTTTCCTTTTTCCTATGTAGATAAAACCTCCTATATATATATATTATATATATCTCCGATGGCCCTGGTAAAAAGTAGTGCACTATGTAGGGAATAGGGTGCCATTTGGGACATAAGTGTTTCAACTTATCATATTCACTGTCTCCATAATACCCCATACAGTAAGAATGTCCCTCCCCACCCTTATAATTTATTTCCCCCAAGGGGAATGTTTCTTCCTCCTCCTCATCACGGCTCCACTAACACACAGTCATATTAGATCACATATCAAAACAAACTAAGCCTTTAAATCAGAAGCTCTCACTTCCTTTTCTAATTAATACTGAGGCAGAACCCTGTGTGCCATTGTTACCAGTGACCTGGCCTGCCAACTCAAACACAGCAACAGAGAGCGAGGCAGAGAGAGAGAGACGGAGGCAGGCAGAGAGAGAGAGAGAGACAGAGGCGGAGGGCAGAGAGAGAGAGACGAGAGAGAGAAGAGAGACAAGGCAAGGAGAGAGACGAGAGATGGAGGCCAGGCAGAGAGAGAGAGAGAGAGACGGCGCAGGCAGAGCAGCAGCGAGAGAGACGGACGCAGGCAGAGAGCAGCGAGAGAGACGGACGCAGGCAGAGAGAGCGGAGAGACGGACGCAGGCAGAGAGAGCCGACGCAAGAGACGGAGGCCCAGGCAGAAGGAGCGAGAGAGACTGGAGGCAAGCAGAGAACGGCGAGGAGAGACGGAGGCAGGCAGAGAGAGTCGAGAGAGAACGGAGGCAGGCAGAGAGAGCGAGAGGAAACGGAGGCAGGCAGAGAGAGCGAGGAGAGACGGAAGGCAGGCAGAGAGAAGCGAGGAGACGACGGAGGCAGGCAGAGGAGCGAGATGAGACGGAGGAGGCAAGAGAGAGGCGAGAGAGACGGAGGCAGGCAAAGAGAGCGAAGAGAACGGAGGGCAGGCAGAGAGAGCGAGAAGAGACGCGAGGCAGGCAGAGAGAGCGAGAGAGACGGAAGGCAGCAGAGAGAGCTGAGAGAGACGGAGGCAGGGCCAGAGAGAAGGAGAGAGACTGAGCAGGAGACGAGAGGAGACAACGAGCAGGAGAGACGAGAGAGAACGGAGGCAGGCAGAGGAGCGAGAGAGACGGAGGCAGGTCAGAGGACGAGGAGCGAGAGCAGACTGAGCGGAGGCAGCGCAGAGAGAGCGAGAGAGACGGAGCAGGCAGAGAGAGCGAGAGAGACGGAGGCAGGCAGAGAGAGCGAGAGAGACGGAGGCAGGCAGAGAGAGCGAGAAGAGACGGAGGCAGGCAGAGAGAGCGAGAGAGACGGAGGAGGGCAGAGAAAGAGCGAGAGAGCGTGAGGCAGGCAGAGAGAGCGAGAAGAAGACGGAGGCAGGCAGAGAAGAGCCGAGAAGGATGACGGAGGCAGGCAGAGAGAGCGAGAGAAGCGGAGGCAGGCAGAGAGAGTCGAGAGAGACGGAGGCAGGCAGAGAGAGCGAGAGAGACGGAGGCAGGCAGAGAGAGCGAGAGAACACGGAGGCAGGGCAGAGAGAAGGAGAAGAGACGGAGGCAGGCAGAGAGAGCGAGAGAGAGCGGAGGCAGGCAGAGAGAGCGAGAGAGACGGAGGCAGGCCAGAAGAGCGAGAGAGACGGAGGAGGGGACAGACGGCGCAGAGAGAGGGCGAGAGAGACGGAGGCGCAGGAGATTCGAGAGAGACGTTTTGAGCAGCAGAGAGAGCGAGAGGCAGGCAGCAGAGAGAGCGAGAGAGGGCGGAGGCAGGCAGGCAGAGAGAGAGAGAGGCAGAGGCAGGCAGAGAGAGAGAGAGAGAGAGAGACGGAGGGCAGGCAGAGAGAGAGAGAGAGAGACGGAGGCCGCAGAGAGAGAGAGAGAGGCGGAGGCAGGTCAGAGAGAGAGAGAGCGGAAGGCAGGCAGGGCCAGGCAGAGAGAGAGAGAGAGGGAGGCAGGCAGAGAGAGCGAGAGAGGCGAGGAGGCAGTAGAAGAGCGAGAGAGGCGGAGGGCAGGCAGGGAGAGAGAGAGAGAGGCGGAGGCAGGCAGAGAGGAGAGAGAGAGAGCAGACGGAGGCAGGCAGAGAGAGAGAGAGAGAGGACGGAGGCGGCAGAAGAGAGAGAGAGAGGCTGGAGGCAGGCAGAGAGAGAAGGAGAGGCGGAGGCAGGCAGGCACGGCAGAGAGAGAGAGAGGCGGGGCAGGCAGAGAGGAGTAGAGAGAGAAGAGAGAAGAGAGACGGGGCAGCAGATGAGAGAGAGAGAGGCAGAGAGAGAAGAGAGAGGTCGGTAGGCAGGTCAGCCGTCTGGCAGAGAGAGAGAGGGCGGAGGCAGGCAGGCAGAGAGAGAGAGAGGCGCAGGCAGGCAGGCGAGAGAGAGGCGGAGGCAGGCAGAGAGAGAGAGAGAGAGAGGACGGAGGCAGGAGAGAAGAGAGAGAGACGGAGGCAGGCAGAGAGAGAGAGAGAGAGAGACGGAGGCAGGCAGAGAGAGAGAGAGAGAGAGACGGAGGCAGGCAGAGAGAGAGAAGAAGAGAGAGAGGCGGAGGCAGGCAGAGAGAGAGAGAGAGAGAGAGAGGCGGAGGCAGGCAGAGAGAGAGCGGAGGCAGGCAGTGCAGGCCAGAGAAGAGGAGAGGCGGAGGCAGGCAGGCAGGCAGAGAGAGAAGAGAGGCGGAGCAGGCAGAGAGAGAGAGAGAGAGGACAGGCAGGCAGGCAGAGAGAGAGAGAGAGAGGCGGAGGCAGGCAGGCAGGCAGAGAGAGAGAGAGGCGGAGGCAGGCAGGCAGAGAGAGAGAGAGAGCGGGGCAGGCAAGAGAGAAGAGAGAGAGAGGCGGCAGGCAGGCAGAGAGAGAGAGAGGCGGAGGCAGGCAGGCAGAGAAAGAGGAGGCGGAGGCAGGCAGGCAGAGAGAGAGAGAGAGGCGGAGGCAGGCAGGCAGAGAGAGAGAGAGGGCGGAGGCAGGCAGGCAGAGAGAGAGAGAGGCGGAGGCAGGCAGGCAGGAGAGAGAGAGAGAGGAGAGAGAGGAGAGGCAGGCAGAGAGAGAGAGAGAGAGAGACGGAGGCAGGCAGACGGAGAGAGAGAGAGAGACGGAGGCAGGCAGAGAGAGAGAGAGAGACGGAGGCAGGCAGAGAGAGAGAGAGAGAGAGACGGAGGCAGGCAGAGAGAGAGAGAGAGAGAGAGACGGAGGCAGGCAGAGAGAAGAGAGAGAAGAGAGAGGAGACGGAGGGCAGGCAGAGAGAGAGAGACGAGAGAGAGAGACGGCAGGCAGGCAGAGAGAGAGAGAGAGGAGAGAGGGAGGCAGGCAGAGAGAGAGAGGAGAGAGAGAGACGGAGGCAGGCAGAGAGAGAGAGAGAGAGAGACGAGGCAGGCAGAGTGAGAGAGAGAGAGAAGACGGAGGCAGGCAGAGAGAGAGAGGCGAGGCAGGCAGAGAGAGAGAGAGGCGGGGAGGCCAGGCAGAGAGAGAGAGAGGCGAGGCAGGCAGGCAGGCAGAGAGAGAGAGGCGGAGGCAGGCAGGCAGAGAGAGAGAGAGAGAGAGACGCAGGCAGGCCAGGCAAGAGAGAGAGAGAGAGAGGCGGAGGCAGGCAGGCAGGCAGAGAGAGAGAGAGGCGGAGGCAGGCAGGCAGAGGGAGGCGGAGGCAGGCAGAAAGAGAGAGAGAGAGGCGGAGGCAGGCAGAGAGCAGAGAGAGAGGGCGGAGGCAGGCAGAAGAGAGAGAGAGGCGGAGGCAGGCAGGCAGAGAGAGAGAGAGGCGGAGCAGGCAGGCAGAGAGAGAGAGGGGAGGCAGGCAGGCAGAGAGAGAGAGAGGCGGAGGCAAGGCAGGCAGAGAGAGAGAGAGGCGGAGGCAGGCAGAAGGAGAGAGAAGAGTCGGAGGCAGGCAGAGAGAGAGAGAGAGAGGACGGCAGGCAGGGCAGAGAGAGAGAGAGGAGAGACGACGGAGGGCAGGCAAGAGAGAGAGAGAGAGGAGAGACGTGAGGCAGGCAGGAGAGGAAGAGAGAGACGGAGCGGCAGGGAGAGAGGAGAGAGACGGAGGGCGGAGAGAGACGGAGGCAGGCAGGAGAGAGAGAGAGAGAGAGAGACGGAGGCAGGCGGCAGAGAGAGAGAGAAGAGAAGCGGAGGCAGGCAGAGAGAGAGAGAGAGAAGAGACGGAGGCAGGCAGAGAGAGAGGGAGAGGAGGCAGGCAGAGAGAGAGGGGAGGGAGAGACGGAGGCGCAGGCAGAAGAGAAGAGAGAGGCGGAGGCAGGCAGGCAGAGAGAGAGAGAGGGCGGAGGGCAGGCAGGCAGAGAGAGAGAGAGAGAGGCGGAGGCAGCAGGCAGAGAGAGGCGGAGGCAGCAGGCAGAGAGAGAGAGAGCGGAGGCAGGCAGGCAAGAGAGAGAGAGAGGCGGAGGCAGGCAGGAGAGAGAGAGAGAGGCGGAGGCAGGCAGGCAGAGAGAGAGAGAGGCGGAGGCAGGCAGGCAGAGAGAGAGAGAGGCGGAGGCAGGCAGGCAGAGAGAGAGAGAGGCAGGAGGCAGGCAGGCAAGAGAGAGAGGAGAGGCGGAGGCAGGCAGGCAGAGAGAGAGAGAGGGCGGAGCAAGGCAGGCAGAAGAGAGAAGGGAGGCAGGCAGGCAGAGAGAGAGGGAGGCAGGCAGGCAGAGAGGCGGAGGGCAGGCAGAGCGAGAGAGCGGAGGCAGGCAGCAGAGAGAGGCGGAGGCAGGCAGGCAGAGAGAGGCGGAGGCAGGCAGGCAGAGAGAGGCGGAGGCAGGCAGGCAGAGAGAGGCGGGGCAGGCAGGCAGAGAGAGGCGGAGGCAGGCAGGCAGAGAGAGGCGGAGGCAGGCAGCAGAGAGAGGCGGAGGCGGTGGCAGAAGAGAGGCGGAGGCAGGCAGGCAGAGGAGGCGGAGGCAGGCCAGGCAGAGAGAGGCGGAGGCAGGCAGGCCAGAGAGAGGGAGAGGCAGGCAGGCAGAGAGAGAGGCGGAGGCAGGCGGCAGGCAGAGAGAGAGGCGGAGGCAGGCAGGCAGAGAGAGAGAGAGAGGCGGAGGCAGGCAGGCAGAGAGAGAGAGGAGGAGGCGGAGGCAGGCAGGCAGAGGGGGAGGCGGAGGAGGAAGGCGAGAGATGGGGGCGGAGCAGGCAGGCAGATGAGAGAGAGAGAGAGGCGGAGGCAGGCAGGCAGAGAGAGAGAGAGAGAGGGGAGGCAGGCAGGCAAGAGAGAGAGAGGAGAGGCGGAGGCAGGCAGGCAGAGAGAGAGAGAGGGGGCGGAGGCAGGCAGAGAGAGAGAGAGAGAGGCGGAGGCAAGGCAGAGAGAGAGAGAGAGAGGCGGGCAGGCAGGCAGGAGAGAGAGAGAGGCGGAGGCAGGCAGGCAGAGAGAGGGGAAGGCAGGCAGGCAGAGAAGGCGGAGGCAGCGCAGGCAGAGAGAGCGAGAAGGAGAAGAGAGGAGCGGAGGCAGGCAGGCAGAGAGGCGGAGGCAGGCAGGCAGAGAGAGGCGGAGGCAGCAGGCAGAAGAGGCGGAGGCAGGCAGGCAGAGAGAGGCGGAGGCAGGCAGGCAGAGAGAGGCGGAGGCAGGCAGGCAGAGAAGAGGGGAGGCAGGCAGGCAGCAGGCAGGAGGCGGAGGCAGGCAGGCAGAGAGAGAGAGACGGAGGCAGGCAGGCAGAGAGAGAGAGAGAGACGGAGCAGGCAGGCAGAGAGAGAGAGAGAGGCGGAGGCAGGCAGGGCAAGAGAGAAGAAGCGGAAGGCAGGCAGACAGAGAGAGAGAGAGAGAGAGGCGGAGGCAGGCAGGCAGAGAGAGAGAGAGAGAGGAGACGGAGGCCAGGCAGGCAGAGAGAGAGAAGAGAGGGAGAAGAGCAGAGCACGGCAGACAGGAGAGAGAGAGGAGAGAGGCGGAGGCAGGCTAGGCAGAGAGAGAAGGAGAGGTGGAGGCAGGCAGGCAGAGAGAAGAGAGAGGAACGGAGGCAAGGCAGGCAAGAGAGAGAGAGAGGGACGGAGGGCAAGGCAGAGAGAGTAGAAGAGAGACGGAGGAGGCAGCAGAGGAGAGAGAGACGGAGGCCAGCGCAGGAGAGAGAAGAGAGAAGAGAGAGAGAGAGAGAGGAACGGAGGCAGGCGAGAGAGAGAAGAGAGAACGGAGGCAGGCAGAGAGAGAGAGAGAGAGCAGAGACGAGAGGCAGAGGACGAGAGAAGAGAGAGAAAGAGACGGAGCAGGCAGAGAGAGAGAAGAGAGAAGACGGGAGGCAGGCAAGGAGAGGAGAAGAGAGAGACGGAGGCAGGCAGAGAGAGAGAGAGAGAGGAGAACGGAGGAAGGCAGAGAGAGAGAACGACAGAGAGGCAGGCAGGCAGAGAGAGAGAAGAAAGAGAGAGAGGGGAGAGGAGGAGAAAGAGAGAGAGAGAGACGAGGAGACGAGAGGAGGAGAGAGAGAGAGAGAGAGGACGGGACGAGCAGGCAGAGAGAGAGAAGAGAGGACGCAGAGAGCAGGACGGAGGGCAGGCAGAGAGAGAGAGAGGTGGAGGCAAGAGGCCAGAGAGAGGAGAGAGAGAACGGAGGCAAGGCAGAGAGAAAGAGAGGCTGCTGAGCAGGAGGAGAGCAAGCGGAAGAAGGAAGAGACGAGCAGGCAGAGAGAGAGAGAGAGACGGGGCAGCAGAGAGAGAGAGAGACGGAGGCAGGCAGAGGAGAGAGAGAGAAGAGCGGAGGCCAGCAGATGAGAGAGAGAGACGGAGGCAGGCAGAGAGAGCAGAGAGACGGAGCAGGCCGAGAGATGAGAGGAGAGACGGAGGCAGGCAGAGAGAGAGAGAGAGACCGGAGGCAGGCGAGAGAGAAAGAGAGAGAGACGGAGGCAGGCAGGAGAGGAGAGAGAGAGACGGAGGCAGGCAAGAGAGAGAGAAGAGAGAGAGACGGAGGCAGGCCCAGAGAGAGAGAGAGAGAGAGACGGAGGCAGGCAGAGGAGAGAGAGACGAGCAGAGAGAGAGAGAGAGAGGAGAGAGAGAGAGAGAGAGACGAGGGCAGGGGCAGGAGAGAGGAGAGAATGAGAGACGGACACGCAGGACGATGAGAGAAGAGAACGGACGCAGGAAGAGAGAGAGACGGAGGGGCAGGCAGAAGAGAGAGAGGGGGGGAGAAGAGGCAGAGTAGG